>NW_006788828.1:833715-840198 GCF_000442215.2 Lipotes vexillifer | reverse complement strand
GTACCGCAAAAAAAAAAAAAAAAAAGGTTGATGAGAAGAACAACTAATTACTGTTGGTAAGACACTCTGAAAACATTAAATGCTATCTATGAAAATGCTAACTAATAACTTCCTGATGCTGTTGAAATTAGGGAAAGTTTGTTTGAACCTTGATCCTCTAGTGAAAGCTGTTTCTCCTGTTGCTATTTTTGTGTTAACTATTATTTTGTGCTATAATTTATTGGATAGTAAGTGTCACGTTTGGCTGGTTTATAACTGTTTCCAGGCACGGTTTTGATCATTTTTCTTTGAGAGATCACATGGATTTCATGTTGGAAAGCATCTTGTCCAATGTCATGCAACTAAGCTGACCTCTGCTTGTTTCATGCTCTCACTCACAGCTTCCTAGAGGTTCTCACTCAAGCCTTTCACGGTCTGCTTGAATGTTGTACTGAGTGATGGATTTAGAATTCTCTGGCTCCTCCTCTATTTCTCTGACTATTTTTTTTCACCAGTTACGAAACAACTCAAGAGAATTTTGAAAAATAGTTTAATCATCACTTTAAAAGCTTATTGAGAATTAGCACTTGCTTAAAAATAAAAGTTGTCTCTTCTGTTTTCCAGACTTAAATTCGTAGATATACAGGCTTACTCTCCTGGCTTATTCTCTTACTTTTCTTGGTGGCAAAAGGGACTGCCTTTAGAATAGCCTTATCCCAAAGGAGATTTGATGAAAATCCATTTTCACTTCTTTCTAATGGATATAATTGCTCCAAATCATTTTGCAGTTTTCTAATATATTGTGAGTGGTAATTGGGTCAAAGAAACCTAGGTGATTTCAAAAGCTGAAGAATTCATTTAAAAAATATTGGGCAGCTCACAGAATCTGTGAGGAAGCTCAGGCCAAGAACAATGTCCAAATATGTTGCAGACGTGCCTTCTCTGGATACCCGATCCTACAGCTTGTGCTGCCCATATCCCTTACATTGGTGCCACCAGCTGCTGCCACCATAACTGTTGTCATTTGTGCCTCTGAAAATTAGATGTTGATGCTGCTGCCACCAACACCCATCCCCACAATAAATTTGGACAGTCCTTCTTTTAATTAGAGACTGAGGGGGACACATCTAATAAATGGAGCCACAGGAAGGCTGAGAAGTCCAGAGCCTGGCATTTTCAACTTTTATAGTGAGAAATGGGCTCTTCCTCAGGAGTGGAGATGGGACTGGGGAGGGGTGTTCTTCGAACATTGGAAAGAGGCTCAGATGGTGGGTGGCCAGAAAGGATGACAAATGTCCATCCGCAGCAATATCAAAACCACAGCCTATGATTATGTTCATCTGATTCCTTATTCTTCCTCCTGGAATAAATATTTAGATGTTTTAAATTTAATTTAATTTAATTTTTTTTTAAAGATTTACAATTTTTATTTATTTTTTTGGCTGCGTTGGGTCTTCGTTGCTGCTCATGGGCTTTCTCTAGTTGCGGCCAGTGGGGGCTACTCTTGGTTGCGGTGCGTGGGCTTCTCCTTGCAGTGGCTTCTCTTGTTGCGGAGCACAGGCTCTAGGTGCGTGGTCTTCAGAAGTTGTGGCACACGGGCCCAGTGTCCCCATGTGGGATCTCCCCAGACCAGGGCTTGAAACCGTGTCCTCTGCAGTGGCAAGCAGATTTTTATCCACTGCGCCACCAGGGAAGTCCTTAGATGTTTTTAATTTTAAAGATGTATCTTCGTTGCTTTTTCTGATTTCAAAATCAAATTCTGCTTGGGATAAAAAAAATTCCATTATTAATCTCAAATTTCTTTAATGAATGCCCTCATAGATTTTTTTCCTACACATTTTCTATCAAATATTTTCTTTTACGAGAGCAATAAAAATCCTCTTTGTGGCATATTTGGAAAACGATCAGAAAAGCCACTAGGAAAGAAAAATAAACATTTTTATTATTACCTATTGTCATTTGTGTTTGTTTTTTATTCCTTCGGTTTCTATCAGCAAAAGATAGTAACTGGTGCCCATGCTATGCCAGAGTTTTAACCAGCTCCAGATCAGCTGACTGCATCACTGTGGTTTTCAACTCCCACTGTTTTTTTTTTCCTCTAAATCTAATTACTGATTTGATGGTTCTCAACATTGCTGATGATGAAAGCTTTTTTTTCCCGGATACCGTGCCTGGCTCTACCAAAATCATGACAATATGTTGGTGACTTTTACAAACCAATAATGCCGTTTGTAAAGTTTACCAACAACATTCCCTGTGGCAATTTCTTCAAATCTGTTTCCAGAGTTCTCATTTGAAACAGATTTTGAATTCTTTCAATGTCAAGATTCCCAATATTTTAAAATAAATGGTACAAGAGAAAGTAGCTGTGTGGACTGCCCACCAAAAATGGATTACTCTCTTCCAGTTTGGTTATTTGTTGCTCAGCTCTCCCGAAAATTTTGGGAAGAACTTTTGGTTTTGTTTTAATGTAATGGTGGAGGCAAAGAAAACTTTCAGGTTGTAGACACTTTGATTTTTCATTATTCATCAGCACTTGGCAATTCATTTTTACCCAACAGAATTTGTTAGATAATGGATCCGGATAAGCTCTGCTGAACTCTTATGATGAAACAAGTGTAACTTTTGTAAAACTGAAAAGCCTAATTTGGTTGGGGTGCAAACATTAAAGATTGTTTTTTTTCCAATGGCTGCCCTGACTGTGCTAGGTAGAATCATCTTTTCTTTGCCTATATCTCAAGGAGATCCCACTGAATGGCCTGTAATAGCTCCAATTTATTCTGTCAAGTACTTGGTTCCCTAACTAGGCACGTCATCATGTGAGTTGTGCATAGTGCGTAGTGGAAAGCAAGAGTGCAGCATCCCTCATCTCTTGGTGGGTTAATGCCCACGAAACACTGCTGAGAAAAAAAAAGAACTTTAAAAATTATAAAGACCCTTCTAACCACCAACAGTTGAGGGATGTTCTACCCCTGCTTCTCTCTGGTACTCATGATGCACAACTAAGTGCCCCATAAGGGAACTCTGAGTACTTGACAGAATAAGTTGAAGCTATTATTGGACGTCATTCAGTGAAGCCTCAGTTTGAAAATGTTTGTCTTGCAGATCAATAACTCATAAGACTGAAACAACTCTGAAAAAAGTTACAGTCCATGATCTATGAGGGTACTGTGGCCTGGGAGGCCTTCATGGACATGTAGAAAGCACGTTGGGTTATTCTGACTGGGACGACTTAGCAGGATTCTTGAAGAAGCACTCTGGGCTCCTACAATCCATCGTGTTCCGATGGGGGCCATGTATCTATCTATGGTGGATATGTGTATAGGTAATATTTTAAGGACATATTAAATGCACTGTTGGTTATCGGTAATACATTTCATTTTAAAACAGATCCATGCTGCTTTGGTTTAAAACACAAAATTCTTCTCTTTCCAGGAGACTATGTTGTAACAGGATCCAGCTATTGATTCAATAAATATTGATCACCTACTACGTATGAAGCACTATGTTAGAATATATACTCTGTCTCCGTGTCCCCCCTTCTCTCTCCCTATGTATATAACACACACATATGCATACATACATTTATGTATATGAATCTGTATATATAGAGAACACACACATACAAAATTGGTGGCACACTGAATTTAGTAGAGTTTACTAAATATGTAGCACTACTGTTTAAGCTGTTCATATGAGTTATCCTTGTGTAACCTCTTGTGTAACCTCTTGAATTATTATCTCACAGAGTTATTTGGGTGGTTTGGGTTTTGGCTCCCCATCTAGTCTCTGAGTTTTTCCAGGTTGAACTGTAGAGCAGGCTCTGCCTTCCATCCACTTATTACCCATTAGCAGTAATTAGCAGAGAGCTGCTGCTAAACATCACACTGGTGCAGACCTTTAGCTGAGAGCCGCGTTACGTTTTCCCAAAAGCCATGTCTTGGCCACAGATTTTGAAGGTAATGTATTGACACTATAGGATGGAAAGGCGGCGTTAGAGAAAGGTATATACATTACACAAACTTCCGTGTGTCTAGAAATCACGTACGAATTTGTTAAAGAGTACATTGTGAATCTACAGGCCTGGGGAAGAGCCTGAGATTCTGCCTGTAATAAGCTCCCAGGCGATGCCAGGGCTCCTTGTCGTTGGTGGACCACGCTTGGCCGGGTCGAGGTTATTTGGAACGGGTGCATCAGAGATCAGACCCTGATAACAGTAGATGAAGGAGTCAGGCACTCCCCGCAGCCTTGGCCGCCCCCAAACTCCCCCCATCCGCACAAGCCCGCACGTGGTCGCGCGGGGCTGGCTTCTGAGCGCTGTTTCCAGGACCCGCGAGGGCCCACCCCTCTCCCTTCTCTCGCTGCCTCAGTGCCCGGGCTTTCGAGCCGGAGTCGGAGCGCAGCCGCCAGGTGAGCGCAGTCCCCACGAGCCGACGACGCGACTCACTTGGACCTTCTCCCACCGCTCCCCCTGGAGACCCGGCAGACCGGTTTTACCTGTCCTTGTCCGGGGGAGGCTACCGACCCAACTCCAGACCACCGGAGAAGGCAGGCGTCCTTCCTCATCCTCCCCCCCACCGTTCCAGTCGCTTCTCCATTTTTCTACCTGACACTCCTGAAGCCGCCGAAAGCAAGGACCCAGCACAGCAGCTGGTGGAGCACCGTCTCCAGCGACGTGTGTGAAACTGTTCCACCCAAAACACAAACACCAGCCACTGACATGTTTTAAGAAACGCCACAGTTGGATGGCTGCGGAACCACAACAGACCAAATGGGGAGGCAAGAAGGGAAAGCAATTGGCCCAGTTCGGTTGGAGAAGCCGCTCGTGTTACACTCCCTTTGCCAGTTAGCATCGTGGGCGTTTGTTGCTGTGTTAATTACAGTTCTTCCCCGAGTCGGAGGCGAGAACAGCCCTTGTGGAAAGATTTCAAGTGGAACGTTCCACTAGGAGGAAAACAACTGCCTTCCTCCCCAGCTGGGGAGGGATTCCCACCAGGCAGCACTTAGGCAGCAGTCGCAGCGAGGCTGCCCGCACGGTGCGCGCCACCCGCGAGCCTCTTACCCTCCGGCTTCTGCGTGCAGCTCAGAAACCGGGACCCACTGCGCCCAGGGCCTGTGCCCACGTGCCAGGGCCGGCAGAGGCGGACCAAGAGCAGATTGGTTGGCTTTTCCTGGGGCGCACTTTTCAGTGTTTCTGGTTTTCTCAAGCTTTCCAGGGAGCTCCCGGGGTGGAAGTGGGGCACGGGGGACCACCTGTTTCATCTTTGGATGGGCAGGACGAAGGCGCTTCAGAAGGAATCAGGGACAAGAGTGACGTAGTGAGGCAGGGTGGAAAGTACATGGCCTTACAGACAAAATGACCTCGCTCCAAATCCTGTCTCTGCCTCTCAAAAAACTACGTGACCACGGGCAGGTTGATATTTCTCAGAGTTGCAGTGTTATACTTACCTCACTAGGTCGAGAAGCGCTGACACGCTTAAGTGGTATTGACTGTGTGATGGGATTCTAAACACTCTGCCCTCACAACGACCTTATAAAAAAGCACTTTTTAAATTGCCATTTCACAGATGGGAAAACTGAGTGTTAGAGATGTTAATGAATGTGCCAAGGTTACACAGCTGATGAGTGGTGGGACTTGGACTGGAAACAAGGTGGTCTAGCTCGAAAGTTTATGTTTTAATTACGCGGCTAAACGGTAATGTGTATGTAATGTACCTGGAACAGAGCAGGGTGGAAGCTATTATTGTTTCCATTACTGTAGACACATAAACATCAGAATGATCCTAGCTAAGATGTAGTGGATTCATTATTGATTTACAGGGGAAGGGGCAGAGGGGGTGATGGTCCAGGTGGTTATGGGAAACCCATCAGAGGCAGCTGGACAGGGAATGGAGCATTAGAAATGTGGATCCCAGCTCTCACCCCATCCATGTGTCCACACCACCACCCTACCAGGTGTGTCCACAGCCTAGACATGGCTAGAGACCCTAGAAAACCAATTAGGTAAAGCCCCAGTGTCAGGGTGGCTCAACGAAAAGGGACTTAGGTCTATGAGTCTGTACTAAAGTTTTCTGTCACCTACTGGCTGCACATCACTTACTTAAGACAGTACGAAAAAATTCACAACTGTTGGTTTTCCTGCCACTTTGAAAAATACAGTTTTCTGCAGTGCTGTTTGGGCTTCCTAAGAGTAAAATTCTTGGAATTGACTCAGCAACTGCAGTCCAAAAACCACGGTGTGCACTTGAAACTGCCATTTACACACACGTAAGGGCTGGCACAGACACCTGGGATAATATATGGGAAGTGCGGGCTTCCCTGGTGGCGCAGTGGTTGAGAGTCCGCCTGCAGATGCAGGGGACACGGGTTCGTGCCCCGGTCTGGGAAGATCCCACATGCTGCGGAGCGGCTGGGCCCGTGAGCCATGGCCGCTGAGCCTGCACGTCCGGAGCCTGTGCTCCGCAACGGGAGAGGCCACAACAGTGAGAGGCCCACGTACCGAAA
>NW_006788828.1:827815-833326 GCF_000442215.2 Lipotes vexillifer | reverse complement strand
GGCCAAAAACAAAAAAAAAAAAAAAAAAAAAAAAAAAAAAAAAAAAATATATATATATATATATATATATATATATAGGAAGTGCTTCGGAATAAAAGCTCTAGGTAATGATATTTTAAAAGGATACCATACATGTTTTGATTGTAATAATAATCTTCGTGAGAGAATTTTGTCAGGAACATGTGTGTCCTTCTTGGTAAGGCCATTTTCAGAATAGTGCAGGAACAGGATGGGAAAGGGTCAAGTCAGGAAACAGGTGATCCTGGGAATGGTACAGTGTCTGTCTATGAAGGATTTTCATGGATGTGGAAGGCAGATATTTGGGTTCTATAGAAAGCAGTCTATTTACCTTTCACCAGGGCGTTGCCCATTCATCAGGACAGTTTAGGGCTAGCTGGGACTCTATAGCTCTGAATTAGTTTCTTATTGCTGCTGTAACAAATTACCACAAGTTTGGTGGCTTAAAACAACCAAATTCATTATCTAACAGTTCTGTAGGTTAAAAATCTGACACAAGCCCCTTTGGCATGTAATATAGCATTCACAGGCTCTGAAGAGCAGGGTATGGATACCTTTAGGGGCCATTATTCTGCCTGCCACGCACCCCAATTGCTTTGGTAGCAGGGATAGCCTTAATTGATTCATAAATATGTGCTCATCACTTACTCTGTGAAAGGTACCATTAGCAGGGACCTCGGAGTCACACAGCCCTGTGTTTGAGTCCTAGCTTGACCACTTACTAGTTATGTTATTTGGGGGCAGTTAACCTTTCTAACATCAGTCTTTTCATCTGTAAAATGGGGAGAGTAATAGTACCTACCTTGTTGGATTGTTTTTGAATTAAATGACATAATGCTAGAAACAGCACAGTACCTGGCACGTGGTTAGCACTCAGTGAATGTTTTTGGCTATTGTTCTTATTGTGTGTCCTGGGGATTGCAAAGAAGTAAAATGCATGATCTCTGTCCTCATGGAGTTTAGGGAGTAAAGCACACTCACACATGTAGTTTTGCAGTAAGCTACACAGGAACAGATAGTGGAACATATAAAACAGTATCATGGTTAAGGGCTACATGGGGTACTAGAGACAGTAATTGCTGTTGAGGGAAATAGAAGATATTTTCAGTAATCAGGAAAGGTAGGAATGGAGGAAGTAGGATGGATGCTGGAAGTAGAAGAAAAGTTGGCTGTGGACAGGTAGAGGAGGAAATGCTGGGCACAGGAGTGTATACATGGCATGTTACAAGATGGCAGTAAGAGGCTCATCTTATGGAAGGGAGGGTTGGGGAAGAGTGTTCATTCATTCACTCATTTTCAATGTTTTTCAGAATGTTTAGGGCAGGAGTGGACTATCAGACAGGAAGGGAAGGCCTCAAATTCTAAGTTATATAGTTAAGATCTTTCCTGGTGATAGCAGGGAGCCATAGAATGTTTCAGAGTACAGGTACATTCATGCTGAAAGCAGTGCTTAGACAGGTTCACCTGAGAGTAGTACGTGTAGGTGAGTTGATAGCAGAGCCTGGAGGTACGGTGACCTGTTGGGAGCTGTTTTCAATGGTCCAGATAATAATGGCCGGAGGAGATGTGATAGCAATCACAGCCTCAGAAAAGGAAATGGATGCAAGGAGATACAATAAAGCAAGGGCAAAGGGCCTTGGTGATCAAGAGGGAAAGGATCAAAAATTCCTGGAAGTTTGATGATAGCAATCATAGAAATCAGAAACGAGTTCAATTTGAGTTTTCCCGTGTTTGTTAACGATGTTGGCAGGTCATGCAGGTGGCACATATCCAGTAGGCATTGGAAATGTGGTGCTCTCTGAGAGAGAGGTCGGAGCTAGATAATTTGGCTTGGAAGGCTTCGGCAGAGAGGTGGTGGCTGAAATCCTCCACCCAGCCTTTCATGACCAAAACCATTTTAGTGCCACCCTGGTGGATTCCTAGCCTCAACCCTTTTTTCCTCATTCCATATTTCCCTTTTCACTCCTTGTTATGAGCTGAATTATGTCTCCCTAAAACTCATAAGTTGGAGTCCTATCCCCCAGCACCTCAGCTTGTGACTATATTTGGAGGTAGTCTTTAAAGAGGTGGTTAAAGTTCAGTGAGGTCATTGGAGTGAGCCCTACTCCAATATGACTGGCGTCCTTATAAGAAGAGGAGATGTCAACAAAGACACATACAGAGGTAAGACGATGTGAAGACACAGGGAGAAGACAGAAAGAGGACTTAGAAAAAAACAACCCTGCAGACATCTTAATCTTGGACTCCTTGCCTCCAGAATTGTAAGAAAATAAATTTCTGTTGTTTAGGCCACCTAGCCTGTGGTATCTTTTCGTGGCAGCCCCAGCAAACTAATATACTGCTCCAGGGACCAGTGCTCTTGTATGACCACCCCATCTGAGCTGAGGGCACCCCATCTGCCAGTGTATCCCCCTGCTTACATTTTACCAGGTCTGTTTCCCAGCCACTCATAACTAGTAAATATCACCCATGTTGTGGGTCATATTTACTAGTTATCAGAAAAGTTGTTCCCTGTGAACTGAAAATGTTATTCTTCCCTGATAACAGTCCTCTGTACCTCAGGAGCCTCCCCACGGTGACCACTCCAGTGTCCAGAGCAGGGCTTGTGGGAGAGGGTGCTGGTCAGAGATGCCTTTCTGAGCACCCAGCTCACAGCTGTTGGAGGACCATTCCACCACCTGCTCCTAAGGCTGTCTCTGGCAATGGATTCTTCCATGTGCCTTCCTCTGAAAGTATACTCAGAACAGAAGGAAATGGGTCCTTCCTCATTAACAAGACCTGAAAATGAGATTTGACTGCATTTATAATTCATACGAGTTTTTTAAATTTAGTAATGATTCTGAATCTCAGCTGGGCCCTGCTTTTCAAAACACAAAATAAAGTGCTTGGAGGGTTGAAGACCAAGCCAGAACTTAAAAAGTAGCCCTCAGAGGAAATAAACAGATGGATATTTTTGCACAACCACCTACGAAGAGCTTATCTATGAAAGGGCCGAATAGCTAGTGCTCAGAAAGCTCCTGTTAGCTCAACGGGACTGATTCCAAGTCCTGTCTTGCAGACTTCTGTGACAGTGAAATATTCAGACGGGGACCATGTCCTTGGTGACTTCTGTGTTCATTAGAGCTGGGCTTTATAATGGATCAAGGCCGTTATTATGAGGAAGGTGCTGATGAACTGTTCTCCATCTTCACAGAGGACAGAATGAGAGCAAGTGGGCCAGAGGTGTAGCCAAAAGAGTCAAGTCAGAAATAGCCTGCTTCTAAGGCCATTTTAAAGCCTCATTTTAAATAGTCGAGTCAAGTCAGAAATAGCCCGCTCCTAAGGCCTTTTTAAAGCCTGACTAGGTTGTGCTTTAGCTCCCTCCTCTGGGCTTCCCGGGTACTACCCCGCATTTCCCACCCTTGTGCCATTTACTACTTGTCTATGTGCTTGTTCCTACTCGTAGCCTGTGAACACCCAAGGGGCATGGCCTTTGTCTCATCTGTCCTTGTTCCTCTGCCTCAGCCTCTAGATGGCACTGGGTGAGCCCTCAGTGGATGGTGAATGAATGGCTATCTCTTTGTCCTTTGAAAACTTTTTCAGGGTCCTGGACACTCTCTGTGTGTGTGTGTGTGTGTGTGTGTGTGTGTGTGTGTGTGTGTGTGTGTAAGAGAGAGAGAGACAGACAGACAGAGAGAGACAGAGAAAGTGAAAAAGACTATGAATAAATGACTCTTGGAAATGACTTTGATGACTTTCTTCCTTTGGATATCAAATAAGTATGTGAAGAGTGTTGAAAATCTAGCATATGTTGATGGTTAAGACATTATTATTGACTAATTAACAGGTCTGGCAAACATAGGTATTTGCTAGTGGGAGAGGTGTGGCTTCCTCTCTAGTGAATTTTAAGGAAAGTGATGGTGATATTTTTCAGATGCAGTGTGAGCACCTGCTGAATTCAGACTTTCTCTAGACTTAGAGGGTGATTGGAACAGGAAGCTGTGTCCTAGATGGTCAGTATAGCTGCCATTTATGGGCTCCTACCCTGTGTCAGGTGCTTTGTATGTGCTATTTCATTTGATTCTCACATACTTCTTGAGATGAATATTATTTTCCCCCATTTTATAGATGGGGAAACTGAGGTTCAGAGAAGTTTGTTTATTCACTCAGTCAACCATACTTATTATATTCTTGGTACATGCTAGACACTGTGCTAGGCTCTAGGGCTATAACAATGACAAGTCCTTGCTCTCTTGGAGCTTACAATCTAGCAGGAAAGAGAAACATAAAAGAGGTAAGAGACATGGCTTAACAGGGTGCTGTTGAAGTTTATAGCAGGAGGGTGCCCATTAGGAGCTCACAGCACAGTGAGATACTGAGGAGCAAGCAGTCCGTTACGATGGGCTTGATTATAAGTGCTCCATGTGAATAAGCACTAGATGCTGTGAGAGCACACAGGAGACAGTCAGGGAGGCTTCTTGGAGGAATTGACATCCAACTGAAAGCTAAAAGGTGAATAGGAGTTGGCTAGGTTAAAAAAAAAAAAAAAAAAAGGAGAGGGTGGGAAGGTGTTTCTAGGGAACAGAATATACAAAGGCCCAGAGGTGAGAACTAACATGACCCTTGAAAGTTAACCCTGGCTGGAATATAGATTTGGAGTGAGAAATGAAGCTGGAGAGGTAAGCAGGGGCCAGATCCTAAGGGTTATCGTAAAAATCTTGGACTTGACCACAAGACAACCAGGCAGAGGATGAAGGTAGTGGTGGCCTGAACAAAGTAGGAGCAGGTCAAGCGACTGGCCCACTGTCTTATGACCAGAAATCAGGTTTGGAACTGAGGTTCAGCCTGAGTTTAAAGGAACAGGTGGAGACTCACTTGTGTTTTCTACCCATCTTTTTCAACTCCAACTCCCAGCCCATATGGGCTTTCCGTTTCCACTTCCCTGGGTCTGCAGCAGCTCCAGAAGAGGGTATGTCTCAGCCCAGGGACAGGTGGGAGATGCTGGCACCGAGGAGCGGTTCTGTGACAGCCCTCCTGCCCCCTGACTGCTTTCTGCCCTTTTCCTGGGCTCAACATTGTTGTCCACTACACACCTGTGCAAGCAGCAAGCTGGCTGCCTCCAGGTGGTGTGGAAGCTGCCTGTCCAGCAGCATCTGGGAGCCTTTGACTGCCTCCCTAAAACATGAGAAGAAAAAGAACCAGGTTCCCTTGTGAGCGGAGAAGGTGTTGGGTGGGCAGGAGAAGACACTTGGGCTCTCTTTGCTGCCAGTTGTGTTCTTGCTGGGTGGCTTTGAGATGCGTATGCTTGTGTTTTGTTTTGCATTGTTTTCCTGTATACCTCCTCACTGGAGGGCTGCCACCATGCCAACGTTGAACTAAATCTATGAACCATTATTTCATATTTTGGAACCCCAAAATGTTAAAATGCTTTCATGGTAAACAAAACATTTTTAAGAATTGCTCAATAGAATTTGGAAAAATAAGCTTGTTCTCTTCATCTTTATATTTTCAGCA
>NW_006788828.1:811003-827783 GCF_000442215.2 Lipotes vexillifer | reverse complement strand
TTATATTTGCAGCAGGATGGTGGCCTTTGTTCATTTTTTTCTTTTACTCTAATGTAGCAGGTAAGGGCGCTGTCTTTCCCAGACTATCTGAGTTTAAATCCTGACTCTAACTTTCCTGCTGGATGAACTTAGGCAAGTTACTTAACATTTCTGTGCCTCTATTTTTTTTTAGTCTGTAAGAAAGAGATAATAAAATGAGTTAATCAGAATGATGTCTGGCCTATAGTAGGTACTTCTCAAGTGTCCAGCTACCATTATTATTCATGACTTAGCTTGCATAGTCTTTTGGTTTTGTTTTGTTTTGTTTTTGAGACTGTAGTCCTCAGCTCCAAATGTGCTTTTAGGAAAAGCTTTGGATAGATAAGTTGTGCTGACCTTCACCCTGAGCACCCTCTGCATGTAAAGTTCATCACCATACAAGGAGATGATTATGAGGTGAGGCTTCCCTGAGGATCGGAGGAGGGAGGTACAACTCTGCTTTGCTAAAGTTTCTGAGTGGTCAGAAGCATTTGCAAAAGATGGAGTCATACCCTGTATGTTAAGACACATCACATCAATCATTCCGAACAATCTTCTGGGGCGGCATATAGCACACAGCCCAGTGACAAATTGCAGAACCACAAGTGATGTTTTTTTTAATGTAAATAATGTACACCATATGAGTGAAATTCCAATTTTTCCCAAGTCACAGAGGAATGTACTTTTAGCGATTGCCTCTATTGCTATGTGGTTGACTTTCTCTTAAAGCCAGGTAAACTCCTTTGCTTTGAACTAGGTTTTCATTACAGGTCAATTAATTTTTAGCTCTGAGTATGTAAGTGATTTTTATTTTCTTCTGAGACAGCTTTAACCAGAAAATGCATGCACAAGTGGAAGAGAAAGCTGCCCTTTGATTCTTCTCGACAGAGGCTGTGATAAGCAAGTTCTCGACAGTCTGCACTGGCTGGGAATGTGCAGGTGACTGTGGAGACAGCCGGGAGAGGACAAGAACGGGCATATGGTCCTCACTGGCACAGCACACACCAAAGTAATTAAAAATGTCTTAAAATGCAGAAACCCCCCCAAACTGTAAAGTATATCATGGTAGATGTCAAATTAGCATTTTCTGCCTCTTTTTAACAATGCCATAATCTCATTAATCTACAGAAGGAACCAAATGCATGGACTCCAACCAGTTGGCTGGACATATGTTGCATATTGGACTGGCCATTTGGCTGGATCCGATTAAAGTGGAGAAACTGCATTTTATTTTGGGCACTGAACCCAAATCTGGGTCTGCTTATTACTTCCTGAGCTCCTTTGCTAAAGTGATGGGTTTGTGAGTGCCAAAAATTCAGTACCAACTTGAGTTAAAAAAAAAAAAAGCCTATAAAGAAACTCTACAGAGGAAAGGGACAAGGACTGGAGATGGAAATGTAAGGCTGGCTTCAGATCATCGGGATATATTAAATAGCAGCATTCACAATATTATACATCAGAATTGTCAAATCCACTTATGTGCAGGGTGGCTCAGTTGATTAAGGTATTTTATTTATTTTGCACGTATCATATATACTCTCAAGCCTTTCAGCCTTTGTTGTTTTTTTTTTGAGCTTTTCATTTTATTAAAAAATTTTTTTTGGCTGTGTGGGTCTTTGTTGCTGCGCAGGGGCTTTCTCTAGCTGTGGCGAGTGGGGGCTTCTCTTCCTTGTGGTGCGTGGGCTTCTCACTGCGGTGGCTTCTCTTGTTGAGGAGCACTGGTTCTAAGCTTGCGGGCTTCAGTAGTTGTGGCTCGTGGACTCTAGAGCGCACAGGCTTTAAAATTCTTTATTACCAGGTATGAAAACTTAAAAGTCTTCTAAATATTTCTGAAAGCAAAATGAATGTGTATTGTTTACCTACATGGACACACCCACTGTCTTAGTTTAGGTCGCTATAACATTTTATCACAGACTGGGTGGCTTAAACAACAGAAAATGATTTCTCACAGTTCTACTGGCTAGAAGTCCAAGGTCAAGGTGCTGGCTGATTTGGTGTCTAGTGAGGTTTGTCTTTCTGATCTGGCTTCTTGTGGTGTCCTCACATGGTAGGGAGAGAGATCATCTCTCTTGCAGTGTCTCTTCTTATAAGGGCACTAATCCCATTCATGTGGGCTCCACCCTCATGACCTAATCATCCCACAAAGATCTCACCTCTAAATACCATTACATTGGGGATTAGGGCTTCAAGATTTTGGGTGGATACCTTCACTCCATAGCACCCACTAACACTTCTGGGGTATTTGGTACATGCTTAGCACATTGTACCAAGCATTGTAAGAATGCAGATTTGATATGACCCTGTAAAGTATTTGTGGTTATGGCAAACTCACAACTAGCTCTCATACTGGGTAGGCTATGGCATTTTCAGAAAAGTGTAAAGTGTAATGGGGATTCAGAGGAGGTCATATCTGGTGTGTGTTTATTTACAGGGATGGTGGACTTGGAGTGAAATAGACCTTCACGAGGGAGGTAGCATTTATTTGAAAAGATGGGGGTAGGATTCTGACAGGCAGAAACGGGAGCAGGAAGGTGATTGGAAATTTGAGGAGTAAAGGGTGGAGGGTAGGAAATCACAGGAAGTTCTGAAAAGGTAAGCACTGGAGGATGAGTTTAGGAAGGTAGGTGTTGGGGACCACCTAGTGGAGAGGACTCAATGGCAGATCAGACTGTAGGGGCTTTGGCGGTTACTGAAGGTGTTTGAGCAGAGGAATGACAAAAACTGGACCTGTGCTTTAGGATGAATATCACGGCAGTGTGTGATGTACGGGATAGACTGGCAAGGACATCAGTTAGGAGATGATGATGGCAGACCAGGTGAGACAGGATGAAGTCCTCCTCTGAGAAAGGGCAGTGAAAAGAGGAGATGTATAGCCAGAGTTACCGTGGAAACAGAATCCGCAGGATATGGACACCAGCGGCTGCTGGGTGGTGCGACAGAATCATAGGACCTCAAAATTCTCATTTTAAACAATAATAACTGTTACGCATGTGTAGGCAGTTTCGTTCTCATAAAGCCTTCTGGTTGACAGAATGCTCAACAGACAAAATTCTGCTCTATTTTTTTTTTTGCGGTACGCGGGCCTCTCACTGTTGTGGCCTCTCCCGTTGCGGAGCACAGGCTCCGGATGCGCAGGCTCAGCGGCCATGGCTCACGGGCCCAGCCGCTCTGCGGCATGTGGGATCTTCCCGGACGCGGGCACGAACCCGTGTCCTTTGCATCAGCAGGCGGACTCTCAACCACTGCGCCACCAGGGAAGCCCCCAAATCCTGCTCTATTAACGATGCCTTTTCAAAAGCTATGTCTTTCATTCCCTCAGACTAAGGTAAGCCATGTGTAGAGCAGGATGGATGTGGGTGAGATGGGGAGCAGGGTTCATGTTCTGTTTTAAGCTGTCCAACCCTGCACCCTAGAGGTTAGATATTTGTTGTTAGCTTGTTAGAAAAATTCAAAAACCTGACAGGAGGACCAGAAGTCGGAACTGTCCTTAGGACTTAAAAATGCCACACACACACCCTTCCACAGCAAGCCTTAATGTTTTCATAAGATCTTGACACTGACTTTTTTTCATCAGTTTTACAAGAATTTCTGCCAAGATGGTGGATGGGGTGGAGAAACGTGTTGGTGAGAATTTTAAGTACTGCAGTTCCAGTAGCCCTGTGATATCTCTATGGAGTTTTAAGATCAAAGGCTGCTTCTGGCTGGACGTGCAGTGGCCTGTGAGAGGCGCTCAGGTAGGTGGAGGAAAGAGGTTTCCCCTTTGATGGGGGTGTTCTTCTAACCGAGACCCTAGATCCAGAGCTCAGCTACCAGCAGGCAGTTTTAGGAGAGATAGTAGCCATTTGAGTTCATTAATTTCTCTTTTTGTGGCAGTAGAGTTGTCTGTACGGAAATGAGACCTCTGACACTCTTGGCATAGAAACATTAAATTAGGAATCTATCCATGAAGACTTCTCTAAATTTAATTAAGTGACCGTCTCCAGGGATTGAGCAGTATGTAGAGTAATAAACCCATCACACAGAACAGCTGAAGACGTGGATTTTAGTGAAAATTTGTTACCATTATAACAAGATTCTAGTGTTATATGAAAACATTCAGAAATGAATATTTTTTTTATCTTAACATAAAATAAAAGTGCATTTATTTGCATAAATAAAGCTGGACTCTGCATTCTTACCAAATAAATATGGCATAAGGATGACTCAGAGACACCCTGAGTCATGAAAGCTTTGTAAAGCTCCATGTAGAAGTGAATAT
Organism: Lipotes vexillifer; assembly: GCF_000442215.2. Lineage (NCBI taxonomy): Eukaryota > Metazoa > Chordata > Mammalia > Artiodactyla > Lipotidae > Lipotes > Lipotes vexillifer. Next base: position 823,507 of record NW_006788828.1, on the reverse strand, counting down.
TTTTGAAGAAATATTTGATAGCATTTTTTGTCTTGATACTGTGACTCTGAGCTAGGCGAACAGGAATTAAAATGTGTTTCCTGAGTTCAAGTGAAGGTAGCAAATTAACACGAACATTTTGGGTTTCTCTTACTATTGGGGGAGAGGCTACAGTAGAGAAAGGGCTCTTTCTGTCTCGTGATGGGGACCTTCTGGGATAAATTCTACACTGTGTTCTGTGACTATGTTGGAGATATTCAACAAAGCATATCAGCTTCTAAGAATTCCTGTTGAATCTCTTAGGGCTTTCCCTAGGAGCTCTCTGATACTTTGGGGCAGAAAGAGCTTATGGAGGGTAGGGGAGTTATAACGCATCCTACAAATCTTGGAAGTCAACTTCACACTATTCAGTCCATACAGACCTGCCCACTGCCTTACAGAGAGGAATCTCCATTAATGGTAGGGTAGCGAAGGTGTGTGTGTGTGTGTGTGTGTGTGTGTGTGTGTGTGTGTGTGTGGATGTGTGTGTGCAAGTGTGAGGGCGAGGGTGTGTGTGTGTGTGTGTGTGTGTGTGTGTGTGTGTGTGTGTGTGTGTGTAACTGGCATATTTTCAAGAGACTAATACAATTCCATTTTACATTTTGTGGATTTGATTACAATAAACAATGGAAGTTTATTTTGTTTTGATGTTGTGCTGTCTTATTTAAGGATCCTGCATCCTTTCTGTGACAGGTATATTTATTTAGTGACAGCTTGGAAATTTTTAAAGATTTGCCAGATATTTTTTTAGAAAGAACTGCCTTAATACCTTCCCTCCCTAAGAGGGAGGGAATTCCTTTATAAGAGAGGGACTTCTGAGCTCATTTTGTAGATGATGAAACCTAATTAACTGAGGTACTAAGTTAGCTCACCCCCTAGTGACATCAGTGGCAGAAAGACCTCAGCTTGGGGCCTCTAGGGTGAGATCTGGATCCAAGTGCTGGCTTTGCCCCTTCCTACCTGTCACCTTGGGCAGGTCTTCCATGTTTCTGAGCCTCAGTTACCTCGTGTGTGAAATGGGGAAATAATAGATGAGAGAATGTATGTGGGAGCCTAGAACCATATTTCGTACCTAACTGGTGCTCAGTAAATATTAGTGGCCGTTTGCATCATTATTACTAATAACAAGCCTGCTCCAAATTCCCGCGCTTGGATGGCACCTTGCTGCCAGTGTTGACTGCGCCTGCCTCTGGCCAGGACAGGGATGCTCAGCTGCTGATTTGGGCGATGGGCTTCAAATTCTAACCTCAGTCCTTCCTCTCTTATTCCAGTCTCCTTCTAGCTCCATGCACTTTCCTTTCTCTTTGGCTGCCCTTGGATCAGAGTAACCTGTACTGATGTGCTTGGACTTCAAGTTCAATTGCTGCTTTTTAGACAAGAACCTCATCCGGAGGATTCTATAATCAAGAGCCAGAAAGCAGTACAGACTGTGAAGCCATATAGACTGGGTCTGAAGCCTAGTTTCACATCCTGCGACCTGAGGATGTCTAGCCCAGGGAGCTAGCATAGCACAGTGATTTCAGGCTTGTGTCCTGGGGTAAAACTCTCTATGTTGAAATCCTTATTCCCTAGATACATTTCTTTAATCTTCCCCAGACTCAGTTCCCTCATCTGTATAATTGGGGATACTGATTCCCCAAGGTTGTTGTGGGGACTGAAATGACAAAAGACATGGAGCAATGTACCTACCATAAATATTAACTGTTACAGTAAGTCCCCTACATACAAACCTTCAAGTTGCGAACTTTCAAAGATGTGAACGTGGAGCTTACTAATGAAGACCTGATGGAATTGGAGGCCCAGAGAAAGGACGAAGAGAGACAAGAGGAAGAAGTAACTGAAGAACCGAAGAGATTCACGATGCAGGAAATGGCAAGGGGATTTTCTTTATTTGAGGAGGCACTGTTAGGTTTTGAGGCCCAGGACCTGAACGTAGGACGGTACACGAAGGTTGCAGCAGCTGTTCAGAAAGCAATCCAGTGCTACCGTGTCATCTATGACGAGAAATAAAGAGCTACTACACAGACATCACTGGGTCATTTTTTTCAAGAAGGTAGATAGAATTGAATCCAGCAAGGAACCAGAACGTGTGCCATCAACGTCAGGCGTGAGTGAAATGGCAGCTTGTCCCCCATCCCCATCTCCTATTGCTGATGATCCTTCAGCTCTACCATCTCCCACCTCCTCTCGCTCCTCTAGTCAGTAACTCTTCTTGCCTGTTCACTCGATGCCATCCCCTGGATGCCAGCTGTTGTACTGTACTACTGAACTTTTCAAGGTACTGCACTGTAAGATTAAAAATGTTTCCTTTATTTTTTGTGCTTGTGTTTGTTTCTTTTTTATGTATTATTTGTGTGACAAGTATTATAAACATATTACAGTATAGTATTGTATTAGTTGGGTACCTAGGCTAACTTTGGACTTACTTATGAATGCGCTCTCGGAATGGAACTCATTCGTATGTAGGGGACTTACTCTATTATCATCATAGGAACCTGGCTCTGCCACATAGTACCTGTTTGTGATCTTGAGCAAGTTACTTAACCTCCCCAAGCCTCGGTTTTCTCATCTGGAGAATGGGGTTAATAATAATCTTTACCTCATAGGATTAGTATGAGGACTAGATAGTATTACGTGAAGCGCTCAGCTCAGAATTAATACGTACCCAATAAATATTTGCTTTTATTATTGCTATCACAGTATGACCGTGAGTAAGTTATCTAATCACTCAGAGGCTCACCTGTACAATTGGAATAGTTATATCTGTTTCATAAAGATGGGAGGAATAGATGTAATAATGTACCTAACGGACATGATACATAGTAGATTCTCATGAAGGGAGCTATTTCATTATTTCCCCAAATTAGCCCTCATGCTGGAGAGCCTTCACTGGCTGAGGGCCTTCCGTGGTCAGCTTCATGCCTTTCACTCGCTGCCCAAGTTGAACCACATTCCCCACAGAATTGACAGGTTTCCAGAGTGGATTCTCTTCCAGGTATCACCATGCAATCCAATCCCCACCCGAACGGGGCCTACGTAATTGCTTCGCACACAGACATCCCTCCCAGAGCTCCGGTGGCAGCCTGGCCTGTGAGGCCACTGTATTTGATTTTTGTAGGTCAACAAACAAACATTTGAAATTAAATAAGTCCGTTAGTCATGGCAGGTTCAGGTTGCTGTAATTAGCTTCTGTCTGGCCTGCTGTAGCAGCAGCAGGCCTGTGCTTCTCACTGCCTGTATAGCAAGAATACACAGGTCCCAGAGCTCTGCGGGTGCTGTGGCTGAAAGCACTTGATGCTGATGCTTCAGGACAGATGCTGGCAAATGCCTCTTCCTGGGGTGGCAGTGGTGGTGAGTATGGGGCCTTTAATTTTTCAGGCTGTAGAGGGTCACTGAGCGAGCTATTAGGTGTAGCACTGGGAACACAAAGATGACCTAGACACATTCTCTGATGGCAGGGAACTGTGATGGCGGTAGTGACAAGGATGGACACACAGAGGCCAGGAAGCAAACAAGGATTACATCTTTCCCACTGGTCCCAGGGCTGAAGCCCCTTCAGGTTCAGGCTGTTGTTTGGGTCTGGCTGGGGAGGTGGGACTCATCCAGGTGTGCGTAAGGTGTGATCCTGGACCAGCTTACCTGTCAGTGCCCTAGTGCTCCCCTGTGTTCCCTCTCCCTGCACGGGCCTAGCTCCTCTCCCTGCTCAGAAACTCTGAACCATCTGAACCGCATGTTGACCTTTCTTTCTTTCTTTCTTTCTATTTCCTGGAAATTTAGCACCTTTTAGACTGGATTATAGTCTCTGCATATCATTACCCTGCAATCTGCCAAACTGGTGATGCATTTTATCATAATGATAGCAATAATATTAATAATGATAAAAACACATTGCTTTGGTGAAGTTCTTTTGATTTTTCAGAGAAAATTGTATTTTTATCTCAGTTCCCCACCCCCAGAAGTTACTACATATACATAATTCATCACCTCCACCAGGCATTTATTATCAATCGTTTATCAGCTTTGATGCAAAGAAGCATAATATACAGTGCAACCTACCCACCCTCCACCCTCTAAGGGTGGAAAGTAAAAACATGAGCTTTGTAAACTTCCCTACTACTTAGCAGCTCTGTGACCTTTGACATGTTATATAACCTCAGTTTTCATGCATGTAATATATGAATAATAATAGAACTTCATTCTTAGGATCTTTTTATGCATGAATCCTACATACAATCCTAGTAAATTTCAGCATTAAGTAGGCACCCAAAATGTGCTAAGGATTTTATAAGCATGATCTTATACACCTTACTACAGCTTGGCAGGCTAATTATTACTGCTCCCATCTTACAGGTGAGGAAACTGAGGCCTAGAGACTTTGTTAATGTCACAAAGTTATTATGTGGAAAAGCTGGGATTCAAACCCAGATCTAGTCTAGATACCCATTCTTTGCAATACAGCCTCACTGGAGCTTATTAGACACTAAACTCAAGAAGTGGTACAGGGACTTCCCTGCTGGCGCAGTGGTTAAGACACCACGCTCCCAATGCAGCGGGCCTGGGTTTGATCCCTGGTCAGGGAACTAGATCCCACATGCATGCCGCAAGTAAGAGTTCACATGCAACAACTAAAGAGCCCGCATGCTGCAACTAAGGAGCCTGTGAGCCAAAACTAAGACCCCAGCACAACCAAATAAATAAATAAATATTAAAAAAAAGTCCTCATAAAAAGAAAGTCATACAAATGCTGAAAACTAGAGGATCACAGAGAAGCAGGCCCAGGAGATGAGTACCTAGGTATTTTGAACACGTTCTTGGTTCTGCCATATTTTAAATTTTATGCATGTCTACTTTTAATAACAAAAAACACCAGTGTACTATTCCTGAATAGTTTGTGTTTATATCAGTGTTTGCATGAAGTTAGACATTTTGCTTTCAGTTAGTGCTAGTGTGAGGTATTTTTATTCAAAGTTTTGCTCAATTATAAGGGGGCATTTTGTTTAAGTGGGAGTATTTCGGTGATAGCAAGGCCAAATATACAGTACGTGACTTTGTGACTCAATTTGGCATCAGTGCCCTCTGGTGGTAATTCTTGGAAATCATTCGCTTCTTAAAGAGGCTAAGAACCAAAGAAAAAAATCTTGGATTTACCAAAGATCTTTCTGACATCTCTTGCTAAAATATTAACCAGTCAATCTTGAAATCCCAATTTTTTTAATAAAAATATTTTTGTAAAGGTCCAAAACTGTAAGAAAGAGGTGACTCTTTAGAGAAACATTGGCGGCATTTGCGTTTAATGGTTTTCGGTGGTAAATATTTAAAAATAAACGATTTTGTGTTACATGAGTTAACGTCAAAGAAAGTGAATATAGCCTAAAGACTTTTACTTACTGCCTTTTTCACAGAGCCATTTTAGAGGATGTTGTATTGGAATAAACTTTTCATTTATTTATGTATTTTTCTCTGTAAAATACACTTAGAAAAAAAAGAAAAGACATCCAAGTCAGATTTCACTTGGATTTGTTTGGAGTCATTGTTCCAAAGCCCTTGGTTGAAGGGTGGACATTCACTTTCCCTCAGATTCACAGGAATCTAAGGGCAGAGTTGAAAGTAAATTGTGTGTTTTTGAGGAGAGTCTTATAGAAATTTCCATATTTTCTTTCAGGTTCTCAAATGTGGCATCTAATTCTGCGGTCCACCGGACATCCTGAATGGTGTTCTTCTAAAAGAGGTTATATGAGCAGGTGCTACGGACCAGCCATCGTGTCAGGTGTTTTACATCCTGTTTAATCTTCACAACAATCCTTTGAGGTCTGGATATACCCTCGTTTTCTATAAGAAAGACTCTCAGAGAACTTAAGTAACTTGCTACTCAGCTGTTAAGTGGCAGACCTCAAGCAACACTCACATCTCACCCAGTCCCTCTCCTGGCCCCTGACTTTGCCATTCATTTGCTCATCATGGGCTAACCCTGTCCCTGAGATGTGATACACTTTGGACTTTCTTAATTAATGACGTTAGCTCCCAATGCCTTTCTGCCTCCCTTACCTGGAAAAAGTACTTTGTAAAAATATTTACAATCCTAATCTTCTCACTCACTGATACACTGTTGGCAGGAGGGTAAATCGACTCTTTGGAGGGCAATTTGGCAATGGCTATTTTGCAATTTCACAAAAAAACCCTACAACTAAAACAAAAACAAAAAAGGAGCTGCAGCTGCAGATGGCTTGAGAGGTGGGGAATTTTGCCGTTTCTGGTTTCCAGTCACCCCAGCTTCCTGAAAAACTGAGTTGAGTATGGGTGTTGAGTGGGGGTGGGTAGGACCGGAATGGCTTAATGAACAAGTGAAGCTGCCACATCACTACCATCAGGACCACTCTTCCTCAAGACAGCCTCATGCTTCATCCTCTCATCTCCTAGTCTGCTCAGAAGTCACATTCTCAGGGAGGCCTCACCTGACCATCCTGTTTTAAATTGCACTCCAAATTTCCCTTACTTTGCTCTTCCCTGCCCCCCAACAGTGATCACTACAAAATTTACTTAATTTTTTATGTTTATTTCCTACCTCCCTTCAAAGCCTGCTTCTTGCATCCTAGAAGGTAAATTCTATGAGCAAGCACAATGTTTTTGTCTTTGTCTGTTCATTGAGAAACACCCAGTGCCTAGAACAGTGCCTAACACAAGGAGTATTCTATAAATATCGGTTGAATGAATGAACTGTCAGTGGTAAGGGACTTGGGATCCTTTGGTCATGGAATGTTGCCCAGATACGCAGAAACCATTTCTGAAGCATTTCCAAAGAATTACTCTGTTTCTTCTCCTTACACTCCCAAATCCCTATGATTTAGATCTTGGCATTCAGCCCAGGAGATATGATGGCTGAAAAAAGTTGAGTGAAACAGTAAAGAGCATGGGTTTGGAGTCACATAGACCCGCGTTGGAATCTAAGCCTCTCCCAATACCAGCTGTGTGACTCTGGGGAAATTATCTTCCCTAACACTGAGAATGAAATGTATGTGTGAATGCATGAAGCCTGACATATCGTTGCCATTAATAAGCGGTAGCTCATACCGTCAGCGATGGAGACGGATGAAAGAAATGGAGCAATGAATCTTAAAAAGGTAGTTTCCTGGGCTTCCCTGGTGGCGCAGTGGTTGAGAGTCCGCCTGCACATGCAGGGGACGCGGGTTCGTGCCCCGGTCCGGGAAGATCCCACATGCCGCGGAGCGGATAGGCCCGTGAGCCATGGCCGCTGGGCCTGCGCGTCCGGAGCCTGTGCTCCGCAAAGGGAGAGGCCACAACAGTGAGAGGCCCGCGAAAAAAAAAAAAAAGGTAGTTTCCTCTTCATAGTCATTTAAGCTGCTTTCGATGAAACTATCTAGTTAATTTTAAAATATCAAGAGATTTTAGTAGATTCCAGGTTTGTCCTTCAATAAAATAAAAAACACTTTTAAGCCCAAATAAGCACAGGGTCTTGGAGTCAGGCAATGTCTTTGAGCCTCGGATCTCCCTCCCAGGAAGGTGGGTAGAAACCACGGGGGCATCTCACGCCTGGGAAGCAGCACGAGGAACCAGGCAGGGGATTCGCACAGATCTAACATCTGGAGCCAGGTTACCAGTGCGGGTGGTGAAAAGCAAAATGCAAAACCTGTGGGTTCAGCTGAGGCGACCAAGGCAGAAAGAGTCTGAGAAAGCGGGTGACAAGCGAGCCAGAACAAAAGCCCAGGCAGGTGGCTGTGGTAGCTTTTTATGTAGAGCCCATGACCCCAGGCAGAGACACGAGATGGGAGACGGGAGCTTAGGGCTACCGGAGCCGACCTTCCAGTACTAACCGCACGTCCTCAGCAGCCCAGACTGGGGCTCCGGGGTTGCCTCCCCCTCCTCCTGATTCGATGCCTGCTCCATTGCTTGGCTTCTTCCCTATCCTTCTTCCCCCCTCTCCCTCACTGCTTTCTTCTGGGAGCATTTCCTTTAAAAAGCACTTGCACCTGAATCATCAACTCAGCGTCTGCTTCTGGGAGAACTCAACCCAAGACAGTAGGCTTTTCACTCCAGTTTTCAACAACTCAGGAAAGGATTCTGATTGGCCAGCTGAGGTCAAGGCCCGCCCCAGGCCTTCGATTGGCAGCCCCTCCTTCACCCCGGCTCCTTCCGCGACAGCCCTGTGATCTGATCTAGAGGGTCCCCATAGATCGAGGCCCTTACGTGACAGGCATTGAACCAGGCATTAAGGCTGCAAACCGTCCCCATTCCCTTAGGTTTACAGTCAAGCGGGAGAGAACCACTAGTCAAAGCGTTTCACAATCACACGTTTACAAGCTGCGGACAGTGTTAGGAAGGAAAAGCACCCGGGGCAGTAGGTGGGAGGGGCGCGGTAGAGGAAGTGCCCTGCCCGCTGGCTGCCGGGTGGAGAGTGGGGAGTAAAGAGGGGAGGGAGTGGAAGCCGTGGCAGGCGAGCAGGTGAGGGGTGATGGTGGCTTGATTAGAGTGGTGGCCCTGGAGTTGGGGCGAAGTGGAAAAAAACTCAGGAACCCTCTAAGGATCTAACCTATTGCCATGGAACATGGATCTCATCCTCACCAAGCCCCTGTCATTGCCCTAAGGTGAATGAGAAAGCGAAACAAAACAAAAGCTACATTGCACTTGGCTAACTTTCAGAAACTTTAGGAGAAGCAAAGGAAAACTGAGTAGTGTCTTCTAGTCTAAAGAGTCATCTTATTCGATTACACCCCGCCTCCCCCGCTCCCTTATTTTCAACAAATGCATCCATCTCCTGTTTGGAACTTTTAATAGAGAAGAATTTTTTGGCTTTTGAAAAATATTGCCTAAATGTCACACCTTGGCATTTTCCCATATTTTCATTTCATTTTGTTGTCTTCCTTTGGGGTGGGAGTGGGGAGGGTCTCTAAAGGATAATCTGATCTGTGAATCTGATCTCTGTTCCTGACTCTGTAGGTGACAGAAGCTGTTTTCACTTGTATTTTTCATGAAATTACTCACATATGAGGAAAAAATAGCTCAGAAATATAAGCCCACAAGGTAGTGTGGAGGGATGGTGACTACTGGTGGAGACAGTCACTTGGGGTGACGAAATCACTACCCCACAGCATATTTGGGGCTGCCAAGCCCTCCTCCATCCATGCAGGCCCCGAGTGAAAGTGTAGGAGTCGCCTGGGGTACTGGAGGGGACGGGGAGGCAGAGGCCCTGCCCCTCTGCTGCCACCCTTGGGGCAAACCCAGGGATGGGTTTGTCTGGAAATGTAAGCGCATTGAACCAGCCTTGTTTCCAAGCAGTAGAAGGAACTAGAGCATTGGGGGAACTCCTAAGTAACTAGCCCACTAGAGAGGGAAGAGGACTCTGGGGCTTCAAGAATCCAACTGGCTGGTGCAGTTTTTCTATTTTGCCAGATTATTCTTCCATATAGTGTGTCACTAAGCTTATTAACAAATATTCACAAATGACCTTGCTTAGCATACAAAGGGGTGTCCTTGTTGTCTTGTGTATTGTGTGTGTGTGTGTGTTGTCTATTTTAAGTCTTCAGAACCCATCAGGAACTCAAGCCCCTTGGAAGTTCTCATTTTCTTTCCAGACATGCCTCTATTCCCCAGTGCCCAGTTCCTTTAATCTCTACTCTTTTTGTTTTCTTTTTCTTTTAAAGTCATCTCTCTCCTCTCCCTTGACTCCCATTCCACCTGTATTGTTCTTTTTTCGTCTATTATGCTGTGTACTTGCCCTTCTTCCTTCTCCTTTCCCATTCTGTGCTCACCTGCTACATCTCATGAACTCAGAGATTATCCTCTAAATATCATGGGCATCACCACCTGTTTAGTGGCAAGTGTTACTCCCACTCTGGCTTTTGGGAGATGACATTTTCCAGAGTGTTCCCCATAGAGGCTGACAGGTCTGACCCAGATAATGCTACCAGTTAAAAGAACCCTGGCTCAGGACCCATGGGTCTCACCAGTCATTATCCTGTATTGGAAAGCAAAACTGATTTGGCAGCTTCAATAGATTGCAATCAGCTCAAATCTTCCCTTCTGGCTTCTCAGAGCATAACATCTGTCCTCAGGAGTGTCCTCAGAAGGGAGAGAACCCCTTCTCCTCACCAGCTTTCTGTACTTCTAGGCTCTTGGCTCAAATTAAATATTTACTCTGTTAGAGCAGAGAATGGCTCATTGGCCACCATGTCAACCACCTGAAGTGGGTTTCTAATTTGTTTTGGAAGCTGGTTGAGGGGGCTCCAGGAGAGCATCTACCGTCTTAAGAGTACAGCTCCAGGGTACAGCTTGTATAGGCCAATGCATGCTGGCTCAAGGAGCTTGGACCACATTCTATAACAATAGTAATAATAGCTGTCACTTACTGGATGCTTATTAAATACCAGGCCCTGTTCTATATGAATTCATTTGCCCCTCACATTAATCCTATGGAGTACAATATGTGCTATATTATCCCTATTTCAGGAGGAGGACACTGAAGCACAGAGAGGCTGAGCAACTTGCCCAAAGTAGCAGAGTTAATAAGTGGCAGAATCAGGGTTGGAGCCCAGGTAGACCAGCTCCAGAATCCATGCTCTTAAAATGTTCCTGTACCACAGTCTGTAGGCAATAGGAAGATACAGAAGGTTGGTAAGTGAGCATGACATGAAGATAGTGATGCTCAGGAAGAGACATTTGGACGCAGAGAGATAAGAGTGATTGATGGATGAATGAAGGAATCCGGTAAGAGCCTCTGGTAATAAATCCTGGTACGCGAATTAAAGTCTGAATTAGAGTGGTAGCAGTGAATATGGAAAGCTATAGATGTGAGAGATGGTGTGAAAGACTTAAGACGCAGAGGGAAGAGCATGACCTGAAATGTTTGGTCCTGAGAGAATGGTGAGGCCATGGTCTGAAGCAGAGGTGGCAGGGAGGGCCTTTGACTCATGTGTGGCCCTGAGATATTGGGTTGATAAGGTTGTTTCCAAGGTGCAGAGATGAAACTTCCTCCCACCTCCCCATACTCTATCCCCAAAAGGAGGGATGCTGCTGTGGACTAGTTACATTCAAGAGGACCAGCTTGCTAGAGCGTGGGGTTCTCTCTGGGAGAAGCAAAGGGATGATAAACAGAACCACCCTGCAGCCCTTGTCTTCCCGAGGATGATGGAAAGTCAGGTATCAGGAACCTCTGGCCCTGGGCATGACCCCAACCCCCTTGGAAATCCTTGTGGGTGGGACCAGGGAAAAGAGGCATGGAGGGCTAGTTCAGGGGAAGGTCATGGTAATTATGAGAGTCAAGGACATGGTGAGGGCTAGAGAGAAATGAGCCAAATAACAGGCTATTCAGCCTGCCCTTGTTCTAGGTCTGGCACTAAGGGGCCAAAAAAAAAAAAAAAAGGAGCGGGGGGTGGTCTTCAAAGCTCAGCTCCACAGGGCAGGACTAGGAGATTGGGGCGAAACTCCAGGCTGTATTGAAGACTATGCATTTGCCCTTGAGCTGTGTCCTCGTTGTAATCCAGAGAAGAGTCAGGAGGGAAGAAGGAGGGGAGAAGTGGGATACAGAAATCTGTCAGTAGAATCATCAAAATAAGGGAGAGAAAGCATAGAAACAGGGAAGTGGAGTCAAGGTCAGAATTATGCAGGAGCTGAGGAATGCACCAGATTGGACCTCTCAAATTTTTGATCTTGGGACCCCTTTACACTCTTGAAAATTATTGAGAATATCAAAGAGCTTTTATTTATGTTGCTTATATCCATTGATATTTACCATCTTAAATATAAAATGGAGAAATTTCCAAAGTATTTATTAATTCATTTAAAAATAACGATAAGCTCATTACATGTTAATATAATGTATTTATGAAAAATAACTATATTTTCTAAAAATAAAAAACTTAGCAAGAAGAGTATCATTGTTTTACATTTCTGCAAATCTCCTTAAAGTCTGGCTTATTAGAAGACCTCTAGATTCTCATTCCTTTCTGCATTTAAACCTGTTTCTATATCATATCTTATGAAACCTCTGTACACCAGTAAGAGAATAGAGAGTTCAAAAGGCAAAAAAAAGAAAAAGTCCAGAGAAGAAGTCATGATGGGGTGGGATTTAAGGATTCAGAATCAGCCTTTATCAACCATGATAATGATGTTTCTTTTGTCTAATCAGACTTAAAGTCCCCCACAGGTTCTTTAATGTCTAACCTGCCTATGTCTTCCCATTTTGATAAGATACTTAGTGGTGATAAATATCCTTGAAATATTTGGTGCAAAGAGCTAAAAGGAGATATAAAATTAAGACACTGCATCCCACCCTCCAGAGTATCGTGGTACCTTATAAAATGATGATATTTGAAGCTCTGATTTTAAAAATCTTAATAAACACATGAACACTGAGGACTATGTGAATGTTAATAATTTGGAAATGTAGATGGAGGTATTGGTATTCCTGAATAACACATGTTCACACGTCATCATTTTAATTAACGAAGTTCTTTTTCTTGTAATTTCAGCAGG
>NW_006788828.1:797849-810955 GCF_000442215.2 Lipotes vexillifer | reverse complement strand
AGGAAATATCCCAGGGTAAGAGAGCAAGATTTGGATTTATGTGAATAGGATTTATTTCATCACTGATTCCAAATTGTGTTTTCTATCATGAAAACAGATGGCAGAGACTTTATTTGTGGTCAAAGGCATTATGTGTGAGAGTAAACCTTTCTTCGATAGGCAGATTTGAATAAATTCAGGAAGTGATTTAAGACATGATATGTCTCCTAGAACCTGATCCATGGCAGGTGCTCCTGTTAACAAAACTTATACACTCAAGTCCAGTGAAACAGAGGAGCTAATTTTCATTCTGGCAAATCATGATATTTATTTTGGGCCATTAACTACATACCTGGAGATTAGGATTGTCTTGGAAAGCTCAGTCTGTGAGTCAGAGTTTGCATGTTTCTTATATTATAGCCGAAGAATGTCTTCTGATCTGGTTCCAAGACCTCAGTGTGTTTGAAAGAAATTATTTGGGGAGATAACCAAATCCTGGTTTGTTGTTAACCTTAGTCTATAAATTGTAATTTGATATCTCCAACAATGCAGAGTTTAAATGAGATATTGTCCTGAAGGTGGTAGTGTTACTATTACAACACATGGCTTTGATATAAAGCCAAATTTCTCCTACGTTCCCAATGAAGATTAGGTTATTAAGTTAACTCTTCCCTGCTTCCAAGGTATTCTTGGATAACTATGGTTTTGGAACCAAAATTGGATTCCAATTTCGACTGAGGGCCATACGCAGATGTGGGAAATAGCTGAAATACATATGTTTTTAGAGTGACTTACTTGTCATGGTCTACTCTTCGGTCAATTTCCTCCTCAGCTCATAGGTGAACTTCTTGGATTGTAATTCTTTGCTTTTTCTTCTCTTCTTGGTTTCTTTTCACTACCACCAATACATAGAATGGTGCATAGAATGAAAGAGTTATTAGGTGACACAGTGTCAGAACTGGGCTGAGAGCTCTGAGCTGGACAAGGCAGAGGTGACGTGCACCAATGAAATTTTTGCTTGGCACTTAGGACTATGCAGGTCTCCATACATAGGGGATCTTAAACTTTAGTGTGACAAGAATCTCCTTGTTGACTGTTACCTTGTAAAAAACAAAAAACTCAAATTCTGATTCATTAAGTCTGGGATGGAGCCCAGGAAGCTATATTCTGAACAATTATTCTAGGAAATTCTGATGCTGCTGGTTGAAGGACCACAGTTTGAGAGACACTGCATAGAGAGTCCTAATTCCATGGCATCCAAGTGCTCAAGAAAATCGATTACGGTTATTAAAGTGCCTACTTTTCTTGTGTAGAAATAATGTTGTTGTATCTCATTAATATCTCATTAAGTACAAATAAATGAATGTGGCATTGCTGACTCTAGGGGATTTAGTGCTTCTGATTCCTTCTTTACCAAGGCTGGGAGACGCAAGGCGAGAGCAGATATTCCCAGAGATGTGACAGGGTCACCGTGGCCAAAGAAGCAGTGTGAGGATATAGACCCGAGTTTTCAATACACTGCACTTCAATCACTTTTTTGGGGTTGACTTGGAAATCAATAAGAAACAACCAGAGTCAGCCAATTAGTAAATAAATACAAAGTCAGGAAAAGCACAGAGGATGACATAAAGCAGTGGGGAGCTAGTTAATCCTGTAGAAACGATATATAGGGTGACAGCTCAAAGGCCTGTGAGTTATAAAGCTCCAGAAGCTATGTGAGCGCAAGAGAGGCGGGTGGGAGTTTCTCAATCTGAGAATGCTACTGTGTGGCTTTAATAAATGTCTTTATTTAGATCCTTATTATTCTGGGGGCTCACGTGTAGAAGGTACAAGTGGGCACATGTGGATGACACAGAAATGTGTTGGGTGGCCCACAGTGGTTTACTTTCAGCAGGTGGAGCTTTGGCTCTGACAGCTTATAGGTAATTTGGCAGATGTTTCTTGTGTACCTACTGTGTGCTCAGCATTGAGCCCCGGGCCATGATAGGCCTGACTCATGTTCTGTGTTCATTACCAGCCAGAGAGCTGTCTTGCATTTCTAGAGCCCAACTGAGGCTGGTGTTCAATCCCTGCGTGTAGCACACAGACGTGAGCAGCTTTCTAGAATTCTGAGCTTTCACTGTTGCTTAAAGGGCCACCTCCATCCCTCAACCTGGAGAGATTAAAATGCCAACCAGTTGCTGCAGATCACTGATTTCTAGTTCCAAACCTGAAAACAAGAATTAACGCAGAGCACTGATACACTTGAGAGAAAGGCACCTAACCCCATGCATAAAATAGTGTGTGGGAGAAAGCATCAGGTAAGTGGGCAAGCTATGGATTTGGGGGGCCCTGGACTTGAACTCAAATCCTGATTCTGTCACTTCCTGCTCTCTTTGAGCCACAGTTTCCTCATCTCTAAATGAGGGATGATTCTACCTACCTCATTAGACTTATGTAACGGTTAGTAATATACAAATATGTATAGTACATAATAGGAACTTCAGAAGTATAAAATCCTGCCCCTGCTCTTTTCCCTCATATTCTGGGACTTCATGAAATACATCTCAGTTTTAGCAAAGCCTCAAATCAAGCAGATCATGTATTTTGGTTTGAACTGTCCTGAGATGAGTGTGCTTAGGGGAGGAGCCCTGTGTCAGAGTTCTTTGCCAACTAAGCATAAAATATTTGAATTCCAGAATCAGAAATCATCTTTCTCAGAGCTTGTCTTAGCCAGGATTCATTCCAGAAAGTAGAGCCAGAGACAAGGGCTTGTATGCAGGTAGTGTGGGGAGTGACCTCGGGGAATGGGACTAGGGGACTGGAAAGAGGGGAAACAGAGAAAGAAGGGGAGACAATTCATACGAAGTTCACAATCAAGTTTGGTCCCAGCTGTGGGAAACTGGGGTCTGATCTTTCTGGGACCATCTGAGAGCCGTGAGGAATGCATCTCAGAATTGTGCACTCAGGGGACACAAGTGGGGCCCACAAGCTCCCATCCCTAACCGGCCAAGGATCTGCCCCAGATGTTAACTCCCTCACACTGCCAGGTTTGCACAAGTGCTGAGTTGTTCTTGTAGGTGTCCTAGGCCAGGTGTCTGAGAAGCCCAGGCAAGCACATAGCAAAAGTCAGATGTGCTCAGGAAAATGGGAGTAAAAAGCTCCAGAGTATGTGAAGTGAACATGACCAGGCCCCATGCTGGGATCAAAGGAAATGCCAGTCAACAGGAAAAGGAGCAAGTCTGTTTCTTCCCTCAAACCTCAGATATTTTCACTGTTTATGAAAGTAGCCACTGGAATATTCTTCAGTGACCTCCCTGTGGCGTTTGTAGCCTCACTGGTCTCTTGGTTTCCTGAACTCTAATTGCATGGACAGAGTCAGTAACTTAGCACTTGATGATATATTCTCTTCCTTTTCTTTTCGTCCTCTTTCTTTTCATCCTCCAATTTCTTTGTATCTTTGAATTGGGTCCCTCTTCCCCTCAGTCTCCTTGGGAAGCTTGGGATGGAGTCTTCTAATTCTTTTTTATTCAATCAGCACCTAACTGTGCTCATTAAAAACCCGAAAAAAAAAAAAAGAAAAAAAAAAACCCCACAAAAAACCGTTGACTTGAACTCATTTGACAGATGATAAATCCTTTCTCTAGAAGCACAGTTATGTTTTCAGGGGCCTGTGGAGTCTATTTCCTAACTATACTGAGACCCTTGCCAATTAATGGGTCTGGAAAGCAACATCTTTAATGAGGGGCAGGGAGCTGGGAGCACGATGCTAGTGCCTTGGGGTGTTGTAAGGTTTTCATAAGCAATTCATTTTGCACTCCTTGTATTTGGTTTCATTCCAATTGTTTCACAGCCGGTGGCACTCAGAAGGGACATCTATTTTGACTAGACATCAAGCTTCTTGTTGAAGCTTTCTGTATGTAACAAAACACAAATGCACCGGTTCTTTCTCTGCCTGTCCTTTTCCCTCTGCTTCAGCCCTTCCCAACTGTAGATACCCAGTAGATATGAACAGTGACTAGGACTTGGGGTGGGTCAGCAGGGAACTAGTGTTTGTTGGATTCTTTTAGATAGCAAAAAGGGAACATATCCAAGTTACCTTTAATATTATATTTCTTAGTGTGAACTTGGAACCACTTATATGAGAATTATGGATAGCTGCCATGTTCAGCTGGGCAGGTTGTGCACTGCACAACTCTCAGGGGGCACACACATCATAGTCAATATGAATGTGTCCCCAGAGGAGTGCAAGGAATAACTTGGGTGGCCACAAATAGCGGCCCTATCTGAGGCCCCACTCCAGTCCTACTGAGCCAGAATCTCTGGGGAGAGGGCCCAGATTCTACATTTTAACACATTTCATAGGCTCTTATTAACACTAAAGTTTGAAAATCACTGCTTAGGAGGTAGTTTTTTTTCTTTTTGTTTTATTTTGTTTTGCGGTACGCGGGCCTCTCACTGTTGTGGCCTCTCCCGTTGTGGAGCACAGGCTCCGGAAGCGCAGGCTCAGCGGCCATGGCTCACGGGCCCAGCCGATCCGTGGCATGTGGGATCTTCCCGGACCGGGGCACGAACTCGCGTCCCCTGCATCAGCAGGCGGACTCTCAACCACTGCGCCACCAGGGAAGCCCAGGAGGTAGGTTTTAAGACAGGCATACACCAAAAGGAAAAAAATGTGGGAAATTATCTCAGCACATATGCCATCCCTAGATCCTCTGCTTCCCAGGTTTCGATGTTCAGCTGGCTTCATGGATAACTTAGTGAATCATTGCCATTCAGAATATGATCACCCCATTAGTGATCTGGTCTTTTTTTCAACTGCTTCCAAATAGACCCCTATTGCTTTCTTTCCTGTGTGCTTTTATATCCCAAGTTTTGGAGAGAGAAGTTCTGATAAGGCTGGATTGTCACCACCCAATATAGAGTGCTCCATGTAGGGAGCATCTCAGGTCAAGTCATCTCCTGGGCAACAGGTCTTACTCATGTGCATCTTACATACACATGTATTGCCTTTGGCCTGGGCACTCATTTTTGACTCAGTAACCATTAGCTATAGTATCTCTCTTCTGTTTGGTCACACCACGTGGCTTGTGGGATCTTAGTTCCCCGACCAGGGATGAACCCGAGCCCTCGACAGGGAAAGCATGGAATCCTAACCACTGAACCTCCAGGGAATTCCCTAGCTGTGGTACCTTCATGCAGAAAGAACTGCTCCTGACAACTTTCCTCTGAAGGGGGGATGTAGGTATGGCCAAAATTCAGTGCTTCATTGTTTGTTAGGACAGGAAGGGGATACACTTATTTAATACACTATTCAGATGCCATGTCCCATAATGATAAGAGCTAATATGCATTGAGTACCACCTTAGGCCAGACATTTTTTCTAAGCACTTGATTAACATTCATAATTGAACCTTCAAAAACAACTTTTTCTGGTAAATGTTATTATTATCCTTATGGATTAAGAAATTGAAGCATACAACTTCCTCAGCAGTTTTTATATTGTGGAGCTACAATGGAATTGACACAATTTAGCTCTGAAGTCATTTCTCTTTATGACTATTTGGGGGTCATGACAAAGGATCCCTCTGTGTGTGTGTGTGTGTGTGTGTGTGTGTGTGTGTGTGTGTGTGTGTGTGTGTGTGTGTGTGTGTGTGTGTGTGTGTGTGCGTGCTTGGGGTGAGACAGTTTTAAGAGAGAGAATGAATGCAAGGCACAAATTAGGTCAGGAAAGCAAGAATGCAGAAACCTCCATTAGTGCGTGTTAGGGAAAGTATTTGAAAGACATGACAGACAGATGTAACAAAGCAAAAAGACACAGCTGGGCTTGCCTTGAGAGCCAGAAAGGATTCTAGCACAAGACGCTGAGGGGTTTCTCTTACTCACTTCTTCCCTTTTTAAGAATAAAAAGGAGTAGAAATGGCATCTAAGTGACCATGATTCCTTTTAAAAATAATAGCGTATTAAACACCTTCCTTTGGAGCCATAAACCTCCATCCCAGCCAATAGCCCCTGGGTCCTGATGCTACTTGGTTGATAGACAAGATTCGAGAATTTTGGGTTAGACCGGAAAGTTTGGATTTGAGTGTATTTAAGGAGAGAAAGTGGAGGGTGGTCGTATGTACATTGCCCAGGAACATGAAGCTTGCAGTAGGAATGTGGAGATGGGAGACTCCTCCACCATGACGAAGTCTCTTAAGGTCCAAGCCAGAGCGGCTACTAAGCAATAATTTAGTTTTCACTAAAGACTGAGGCAATTACTCCAGTGATTTAGGAGGAAGGGGAGCTATTGAATTACTAGAATAATTATTTCCATTTCCTTTCTTTTTTGTTCACGGAGACAGATCTGGTCTGCTCGTGTCAATGTGTGCCACCTTGCTGGGTGAGGGTGGCCTCCTAAATCCTTCACTTTTTAGTAAAACACAGTAATCATTGAAATATCATTTTCTTGGGCCTTTATGGGCCTTGATGAGGTCTCCTGGGTGCTTCAGAGACAAAACCTTTCCACCTTTCATTAGTTACATTTCTCTTCCAATCAGTAGCATAGGAAGTAACAGGGGATACTTGACTTGAGAAGAAAATGGCTATTTAGTATCTCATATCATTTCCGAGTCACAGTGGGGTTCTTGTAGGTCAGGAGTGATTTTGCAAAGTTCTGACTGAAGGCAGGGGAAGGACGAGATGATCCTTGCTCTCCCAAATTCTGAGCAGGCTGGAGGGCTGTGCGAGGTGTGGGTTCTGGCCAGTACTTGGCACACTGTGTGACATGGGGATTTATACATCCAAACCAACAGATCTTGGTACTGAGAGCAGTATCTGAAGGACAGTCAGTTGTTCCTCTGAGAAACACTCACAAAGATGTTCTCTGTTTCAGGAACAATGATTACTCCAGAGACTTGAGGAGTTTCAAGACAACTGAATGCAAGATAAGAAAGGAGATAGCTTGGGGAAGATAGACTGCTTATCCCTACTGGGACTCTTCTGGAAGGCACATTATTGACTTCAAGGCAAGAGGCTATGAAAGTGTGCCTTTCCTTAAGACAGTAAGCTCTCTGTTTTCTGAAGCGAATGGAAAAAAAGGGGCGTTTTGGTTCCCTATATCAGTTTCCAGAAATGAGTATATTGTACAATGTACTTGAATCTACAATGCTACCGAATATAACTTATTGTTACTCAGATGATTCAGAAGACCCTCTGGGATCTCATTAAGATAAACAGCAAATATTTTGTGCTGCAGCTGTATGGACAAGCCATTTCCCAGTGACTTCTAGCAATGAGTCAGAAAAATAAAAATAAATGCCTTTCTCTATTGTCACATATTCTAAGCCAATCATTCAATCAATTGGAATTTATAGTTTACCTCTTAACTGTCAGGGATTATACAGGTATGTGGGGAATATAAAGAAATGTCAGTGGAGGACTCATTGGTTACAAATAGAGTTACATCTACGTAGGTTCTTTATCAGAGTTTAAGACTAGAACTCAGTATTGGGGTTTTGTGATGGGTTTGGTAGATCTGCCCCCAGTGTCCACCCCACCTGCCTTCTGCCACTTCCTGCACTGTAGTGTCTGGAGAGCCAAACACCCCATTTCCCAGACTCCCCTGACCTCAGGATGTGCTCTGGATGTGATTTAAGTCCAGCCATTACTTTGCACTAGTGTAAGGTTTGGAAGGCAGAAATGAGCAGAGGCCATGCCTTTGCTGCTTCTGCTTTTTCTTTTAAAAGTCTGGTTGTAGAGGCATTTGCATTTTCTGCGGCAGCATTAGCAGAAGTTTGTGGGTGACAAGAGCCAGATCACAGGGACCCCGTCATGCAGGTGAGGATTAAAGCATGTCTGGTTTGGAGGCGAGCCAGCTTCCTGTCCCTGAGGGCCTCCACATTGCGGTGGCTTCCTGACTTTGGCTGTCATACTGTGTAGAAGGTGGCAAGTTCCTAATCTTGGGATAACCAAGAGCTCCCTTGGTGACCCAGTTTGACTACATGGTCTGGGGAGCCATTTCTGAAATCTCAACCTCAGTCTGTTTCGCCACCTCTCCCGACTCAGTGAGTTTTTTTTTTTTTTTCTTTTTTTGGTACGCGGGCCTCTCACTGTTGTGGCCTCTCCCGTTGCGGAGCAGAGGCTCCGGACGCGCAGGCTCAGCGGCCATGGCTCACGGGCCTAGCCGCTCTGCGGCATGTGGGATCTTCCCAGAATGGGGCACGAACCCGTGTCCCCTGCATCGGCAGGCGGACTCTCAACCACTGCCGGAAGTGAGCTTTTTAATGCCCTATGAGTATATTGTGAGGGAAGCCCTCAGTGAGCTTTTTAATGCCCTATGATAAACCCTTCCGTGCTTCAATTTGCTAGGATGGCTTATGTTCTCTGCAATTAAACCCTGCCCATGACTGTGACTGGTAGAGGAGGGTTACAGGCAACAGACTCTATAGAAATTGGAAATCTGGATTTATTTTTTCTGACTTGATTAGGTTTGAGAAGAGCAACAATGACGTTAGCATTAGAATATGGAATACTGGCAGTGTGTGACATGGAGTGGTGAAATCATTACTTAATATATGGGTCACTTGGAATGAAGTGTACAGTGCAGGCAAGGCTTTGGTGTACTGGGTGCCTGCTGACCACTATGGTGAGAATGAGGCATACAAGCACTGTGGAGCTGGGTGGCTGTTTTCACCTACATTAGAGAACTTAAAGAAAAAATGATCTGCTTAGGATTTTAAAGTTACTGTCGTAAGGCATGATCAGAGGACAAGATGTGCCTATGAATTTCTAGAAGAATCATTTATTTCATGTAGCTGCCGGGCTGATACATTCTAACATCAAGTGCAGTCTGATCCTGTGGGTTGATGATTAAAAGATAATCTGAACTCACAGGACCACTAGGTCTCTTATGCGAAAGTTTGAGTATTGATTGGGAGAGAGTGAGACCATATGAATTGGGACCATTTGGGTGGGTTCAACTGAACCTGAGTACAAAGATCCCCAAAACTCCATTGAACCTCTGTTGCCAGTAGAAGCATTTCCTCTGGCAATGATGTTTGATGAGGTTGGTCCAGCCTTTCTTAGAGACTCTGTAATGACCTTGATGAGGGAGTTCCCTTGCAAGGGGGTGCCAGTTTTCCTCTTACCACAATTCCTATCACTCACTGGTCTAGATCTATTACTAGAGTCAAACGCCATCATGAATTCAGAAGAACAAGTCTATCTTAGGAGGCAAAAGTTTGCACACATAGGGAATGGCAAGATTTTCTCACTTATATCAGCAAAAACCTAGGGAATATATGTGGGAATAAATTATGAGAATCTAGGCTAGAAAATAAGAAACATAAATTTAAATCTGGCTTACTTTGTTGGTGTGGTTACATTTTCTAGAGATTCTGGATTGTTCTAGTCGGAGCAGCTGGAAATGGTTGTAACTCTTGGCCTGACTGATTGACTGGAAATGGGACTCAATGGTGGCCTAGTCGAAGGAAATTGAGGTATCAGAAACCTGTGGTATAACGTAGGGGAAGGAATCCAAACACTTAGGAGAAAGGACTATCCGGGTAGGTATTTCACATATAATCCAGCAACCCACTAAGAGGGCCAGGGGACTGACTTTTCACCAGAGCACTGAGAAACAAAACTGTGAGAAGTACATCCTTGAGAAGTGTTGCAGTAAAGTCATCCGTAAGTCAGGAAGGTGAGAGATGCTGCTTTTGAAATGGACATTTTGATTGCAATGGGTCTGCTGAGAACCTGGAGAGGCAGAGAACAAGTAGCAATACTTAAATGTTAGCAGCAAGGTGGAAACATCTTCTGGCAGCATAGCCAGAGCAGCAATCTGATCTTTGCTGTTAATTGACCATCTGCCTTCTAGGAATGAAGAGATGGCCGTTCTATCAGAATCCACTTGTTGATATATATAATCAAAAATACTGTGCATCTGGAAAGTCATAGGCCTTCACAATTTCCAGACCAGTTTATAAACCTAAAGCCATTGAATGAAGGGGAAACCAGAACCCTGAGATCCTATCAAGAAAATGTACCATAAATATTTCTCCTATTCTTCCTCAAAGAAACCTGTAGCTATTTAATAACTTAACTCTGCAATAGGAAAAGAGAACCACCAAAACTGATGAGGGCTGATTGGATTCTAGCTTCCATTAACATGAATCATCTAAGACTCCAAATACTACTGTGGTCCTTTAGAGGTGATAAATGAAGTTTGGGTCTGAGCTTGTCTCTCAGTGGTCCCACTGAATTTGTGAAGCCCTCTTGTAATTATTTCCCTTACTCTTAAATGTGTAGTTGGCGTATACATTTCAGCAACTGAAGAGTAGCCACGTGGGTTTTGTAGAGTAAAATCTATTAACTATGAAGTGTCCAGTGGAAGCCGGAGTAACCCCTACCCATCAAAATAGTAAACCAAACCAACACCCCCCCACCAAAAAAAAAAAACTAATGCAATCTTGAGGAAATCACAGAGATTAGTGTCATCATAGAAGGCTTAAAATAGTGCAGGGATGATGATTCTTCTCATATCATATCTACATTTAACTCATAGTAGATATACAAGAAAACTATGGGTCTTGGAGAATGACAGTGGATTACTGTAAACTTAATCAGTTGGTGATTCCAATTGTATTTACTGTTCAACACGTCAAATTAACATAATTCCTAGCACCTGGAAGGGACCTATACATTTAGCAAATACTATTTTTTCCTTCTAGTTGGTAGAGAACACTAGACTCAGTTATATTTTACCTCACAGAGATAGTAGTATACTTTCCCTGTTTATCTCTGGGCTAGGTCATGTATCAGATACTCAGACATATTTTAGTTTTCAGGGAAGTTGATCATCACACCATGCTATGGAACATCATACAGGTCCACTATGTTGATGACATCATTCAATTGAGCCTGGTGAAAAATAAGTAGCATGTGTTCTTGGTAAGATGTATACATGACAGGATATTTAAAAGATCATAAAAATACAAGGGTCTGTCACTTCAGTAAAGTTTATGGAAGACCAATAGTCTGGAGCATTTTGAGATATCCCATCCAAAGTGAAAGACTAACTGTTGTACCTTCTGCTAAGAAAGAGGCTCAAGCTTGGCAGCTTTCTTTTGGCTTTTGGAGACAGCACATACCACGTCTGCATGTGCTACCTGGACTCATTTACTGAGTAACCTTAAGCTGCCAGCTTTATGGGGGGCCCAGAGCATAAAAAGGAATAGAAGCAGGCTGCCACTTGGCCTAATAATCCAGCCGATCTAGTGGTGACTTGTAAAGGAAAAAATTCAGCTTTTTTCTACTGCTTAGGGAAAACCCCAGTTCTTCCTGACTGTGTTTCTTCCCTGAGAGTTTCCTTTTCTTTTACATAGACACTTCAATTCTGACACTTCTCATCACCAAATGGATGGAAGTTTCCCCCACACCAATCAATTCTCTGAAACACCAGCTGTGTATCCTACAATTTAACTCAATTCTTACACTATCTCAGTTCCATAAGACACCCCCCCCTTTCAGATGCCAGTTAACACCTGTGCTTCTGACCAACGGGCTATAGATCAGAGGCTCCAAAACCTCCCCTTGGGTTTGATTAATTTGCTACAGCATCTCACAGAACTCAGGAAAACACTTAATGACTACCACTTTATTAAAGGATACAGATGAACACCCAGATGAAGAGATACATAGGAGGAGGTCTGGGAGGGTCCTCAGGAGAGGACCTCGGGGACATAAGCTCTGGCGCTGGAATTGGGGGGCGTCACCCTTCCAGTGAGTGTGTGTGTGTGTGTGTGTGTGTGGGTGTGTGTGTTTTCATCAACCCGGGAACTCTCTGAACATTGTACTATTGAGATTTTTGGAGGCTTCCTCACATAGGCACAATCAATTATTAACTCCATTTCCAGCCCCTCTCCCCATTTTGGAGAAGTGTTGGAGGGGGAGAGGTGCTGAAAATTCCAAGCTTCTAATCATGGCTTGGTCTTTGTGGGTGACTGGCCCCCATCCAAGAGCCATCAGAAGCCCACCCAGAGTTGCCTCGTTAGAACAAAAGATGCTCCTACTGCCCTTACTACTTAGGAATTGACAAGGCTTTAGGAGTCCTGGGTCAGGGACTGAGTCAGATATAAATACTAAAACAGGAGATGATCCTAGTGTTCTTATCACTTAGGAAGTTACAAGGGTTTTAGGAGATCTGTGCTAGGAACCCAGGGCAGAGACCAATATATATATTTTCAACTATCTCACATGACTGGAGTGTCTTTATCAGATGAGGATGGTGCATGGAACCTATAGGAGTATGGAGCCTCTACAGGAGTGATACAGTACACATCCCTAGAGTTTGGAGCAAAGTTATCCTCTTTTTGTCAATTGATTACTCTCTCTTTGAGAAATAGGCCTGGCTTGCTTCTCATGGTCAAGTGACCACATGACCTGAGCTGTCCGTCATGGGCTGGGTGTTATCTGATTAACCAAGCTATAGGAATGGGTCTTCTCATTCTTCATTCTCCAACACTTTATGATTATGTGGTCTTGAAGGATGAGTACATTGCATGAACAGAGGGCTCACACTGGCAGGGCATCACCCACTGCTGCATTGCCCTCTCCCTCAATCAATACCTGTAGATCCTTGGGGTGAGCCCAATGAAGAAGTTACCCTAGAAAGAAAAAAAGTCAAGGCTGGTTTATGAATGCATCCATATGATGTGCTTGCGTCAGCTGAAAATCAGCTTCTGTAACATTACAGCCCCACTCAGCAGTGACCTTGAAAAATAGCAGGGAAAGAAAATCTCTCTGTGGGAAGAACTTGTCAATGTTGCTTGAAAATAAAGATGTTCAGATGTCCAGGTCAACACAAATTCATTGGTAATGGCTAATGGGCTCTGGATTAGTTGGATGGCCAGAGATTTGGAAGGAAAAAATTGGAGGACTGGTATCAGACTGGGGTAGAGGTGTGCAAATGGAACTCTTAGGATGGGTACAAAGAAGGAAGATATGTGTGACCACATGTTTGTTCAAAATAGGGCATATTTTGAGGAGAAGTTGATGAAAAATAAATTGGACACATTGACCTGTTTTGTGGATGTCTGTAAGCCTCTTTCCTCAGTCTGATGGATTGTTTCCTCATGATTAGATTCAGGTTATGCATTTTCAGCAGG
>NW_006788828.1:770070-797744 GCF_000442215.2 Lipotes vexillifer | reverse complement strand
GCAGGAATACTACATAACTAATGTTGTAACCTTCTCGGTCAAAATATCAGGAAGCATGTGATATCAATTTGTTCTGTTAAATTGGAACTTGGGATTTCTATTCACCATTTTGGCCACCATGTGCAAATGAACCAACAGGCAAAAGAGGGGTCAGTACTATGTCAAAGGAGTGTTTCAGCCCAGTTATCAAGAGGAAATAGTGTTCCTGCTTTACTATGGGAGCAGGGAGAGGTATTTTTGGAATCTGGAAGATCCTCTGGGACACTTCATAGAAGTGCCATGCCCAGTGGTAAAAGTTAAATTAAATTATATATTCAATATGTATTTTAATTTAATTTATATATTTAACAATAACTTTTAGTGGAAGACTACAGAAATCTAGTATAGTCAGGATCCCTGAGGGTTTAGATCCACTAAGAATGAAGATCCGGGTCACTCTACCAGCTAAATAACTTGGCCCAGCTGTTACGCTGGCTGAGGACAAAACAGGCTGTGGAGGAAATAAGTTTTAAATACCAACTGTAGACTTCCAGCTGCCTCTGGAACTATCATGACCACAAATGATTTCTTCCTTGTTCTGTTATGTGCTTTTATACACATTAACCATTTTCCCTCCTCCCTTTCCATTTTTCTCAAAACTTTATAAATGGTCTACTGATGGTGGTTAATTTTTTTTTTTTTTTTTTTTTTTTTTTTTGTGGTACATGGGCCTCTCACTGCTGTGGCCTCTCCCGTTGCGGAGCACAGGCTCCGGAAGCGCAGGCTCAGCGGCCATGGCTCACGGGCCCAGCCGCTCCGCGGCATGTGGGAACTTCCCGGACCGGGGCACAAACCTGTGTCCCCTGCATCGGCAGGCGGACTCTCAACCACTGCGCCACCAGGGAAGCCCCTGATGGCGGTTAATTTTACAAGTTAATTTATATAGCATGGAATATCATGATGGAATTGTTACTGAACTAGAGAAGGAATAAATATCACCCAAAGATATATACAGAGACTTATGGAACTTTGGGTGTTCCCTTTTGAGGGGAGGTGAGTACATTTGTTTTTTGTTTTTTGTTTTTCTTGGTACAGGGACAATTATGTTATTGTTTGGAAGTTTAAATATGGAGAGAAGGTAAGTATGGATGTTGAATAGCCAGAGGAAGTGTCTACGGCATTTATGGTGGATTGGTGCTCAATATCCATTCAAGTTTTCTCCTGTGAACTTTCCCAATCTGCAGAAGTTAGAAAGTTAAAAAAAAAAAAGTTTCTGTTTTTTTTTTTGTTACCTGGACTCTCTTGCAGCTAAGGTTTTGGAATTTGTTAGGCTGGGCCAATCAAATCCACTTGTGCAAGATTTGGAAGGCAGAGTGGAATGGAGGCTGTATTTCTGCTGTACTTGCTTGTTTTTCTAAAAAGTACAGGCATGGAGGGATTTTTTTCCCCCTGAGGCAGCATTAACATAGATACCAGTGTCTAGGAACTCAGTTGGTTTGAGTACTAAAAGGCAGAGCATGAGGCCTCCCTGCTGGTGTGTGTCAGAGCAGGGATGGTGCAACTTCCTGATGTGGCATGTTCCTCATTGTAGCAGCTTCCTGCCACAATTCTGGAGCCAGCTTCTTCCTGACCACAGAAGAGGCGGAAGCTCCTTTGGTGACCCATTTCTACACTGAGACCTTTTGTTCTTGAAAGCTTGTCATGGAAGCTCTTTCTTCTGCTTTCCTAATGATTCAGTAAGCCTTTACAGTAAGCTTGTAATAAGTATTTTTCCTGCTTAAACCAGCTACAATGGCTTCTGTTCTTTGCAAGTAAACCCTGATCAATATAGGGGCTTAGGAGCCCACTGTCCTGTGCCAATAGTTTACATGAGGAGCAAGCAAGGTTCAGGGGTAGCTTCTCCATTACTGCTTGTTATGCTTCTATTCTGGAGAGAAATCTATCACACCCTCTACGACAGCAGTTCTTAAACTCAGCACATTAGAATTATCTGGGGAGTTTGAAAAATTCCTGGTTCATGAACTGTCCCAAGAGTAATTAAATCAGAAATCTCTATGTGTGGGACCCAGCATTCAGTGCTTTTTTTTTTTTTTAAAAGGTTTAGTATTATTTATTTTTGGCTGCGTTGGGTCTTCATTGCTGCGCGTGGGCTTTCTCTGGTTGTGGCGAGCAGGGGCTACTCTTCATTGCGGTGCACAGGCTTCTCATTGCGGTGGCTTCTCTTGTTGTGGAGCATGGGCTCTAGGCACACAGGCTTCAGTAGTTGTGGCATGCGGGCTCTAGAGTGCAGGCTCAGTAGTTGTGGCACACGGGCTTAGTTGCTCCACAGCACGTGGGATCTTCCCGGACCAGGGCTTGCACCCATGTCCCCTGCCTTGGCAGGTGGATTCTTATCCACTGTGCCACCAAGGAAGTTCAGCATTCAGTATTTTAAAAGCTGCCCAGATGATTCCAATGTGTGTCCAAGTTTGGAGAACCACCGCAGTCTGGAAGAGAGAGGGAGGTGAATTCTCAGGTTATGTATGAGTTGCAGTGGAGGAGAAATAAAACACTAGTAAAGTAGCAAATTTACCATCTCACAGTCACAATACTGAAATAGGTCTCACTGGGCTAAAATCTGCAGGGTTGGTTCCTTTCTGAGTACTCTAGGGGAGAATCTGTTTCCTTGCCTTTTCCAGCTTCTAGAGGTTGCCTGCATCCCTTGGTTCTTGGCCCCCTTCCATCTTCAAAGCCAGCAAAGGCTGGATGAGTCTTTTTCATGATGCTGTCTCCCTGGTTTTGACTTTTCTGTCATCCTCTTCTGCTTTTAAGACCCCTGTGATGACATTGGGCCCACTGAGGCAATCCAGGTTAAACTTCCCATCTCAAGGTTAGTTGATTAGTGGCTTAATTCCACCTTCAACCTTAATTCCATCTTGCTATGTAACTTAACATAGTCACAGGATCTGGGGTTTAGGATCTGGATATCTTTGAGGGGGCATTATCCTGCTTTTCCTAAGGAAATAAGGAACAAGATCACTGGGGAAGAGGCACCCCAGGGATTCCTTCCCCACACTTTTTGAATCAGAAGAGGCAACTGGAGAGGCCAAGGAACTCAAAAGCTACTATACTATTAATTTAGACATAAGTGGGAGCCTGGTACACTGTATATTCATACTTCTGTAAGAAGCATGGCTAGCCAGAATGGACTGCTAAGACTTTAGATTATAATTTGAGATTGTTTAGTCTTGCCACTTTTCTCCTATTTGCAAAATTATGTTTCAATGATTTGAACCTTCTTTGCAATCCCCTGGTTGCCCAGCTATAGAGAATGGGAAAATACAAACAGGTAAGCCTTATAGTTTGTTGACCTCTGGTTAGGAACCAAGAGGCTTACCACAAACAAGTGGTCCTGCTAGCTAATTGTTTTCCCCTCTTTAAGAGCCATTCTACAGTAACCATTCTAAAATAAAAAATTATGCTTTGGGCAGATGTCCCTCAAAATTATTGCTTCATATCTGGCAACCGCTGCTGCAGGTGAATTCATCTAGTTCCTCCAGGGGAACACTGTGCAGCTAATTCATCCAGGCAGGTTCACTGGGAAGCTGACAGTATTTCTGATATGGTTTTTTTTTTTTTTGACCTTGCTGAATGATTGGTCACACTTGCTTTAAGCGTGGTCCATGCCAAGAGCATTGGAGCCACGATCCGTAGTATAGAATGCCACAACCTTAGCCTTTGCTTGTTGCCATGCTAGAGTAGACCCTGGCTCTCAGGAAAATTCCTGGCTTTGTCCTTGGTACCCTGCAGGTGCTGCCTTAACCACTTGCTCGTCTGATCTCAAAAGCACCTGGGTCCACTTTTAACAAGCATCTTGAATTATCTGCACACTGGGTCCTTGACTGAAAACTCATAATCTGTGCTTCCCTGGGGCCATGCTAAATAGGAATGGGCGTGGAATGAGGTTGCAAAAATGCAAACAAAGTTGGGCATCTCTGGCTCACTGGTTGCCCCCCGTCCAGACTGGCAGGCCCATCAGCCTCACCCTTGCCTGCAATGCTCTTTGTAATTCCAGCGGCCCCTGACATTCCCTCCTCTCTGGACCTGAGGTTGGCCTCATGGGCCCTGGCTCCTAGGTTGCTGCTCTGGCTGCCTGGAAACTTCTCTCTCAAGCTAAATTTGAGGCACAATTATAGGCCCTATAGAAGCTGTCATGGGCTTTCCTGTCTCGACTTTCTACTTTTATTTATATTGTCTCTGCTGCTGATTCTTTATTCTAACTTTTATTACATCACAGTGTTATTGTACGGGTTTTGGTGAAAAGCTCTTCAAATCCTCCACGGACTAATACAGAACACAAATTAGTATACAGAATAGTAACACTGATGTCCCTGTCCCCATCGAGAGACTGGGGATGGTGTCAGCTGTGTATTTTACATTGAAAGGGCAGAGAGCATGGTGCCAATGTCACCTATTCCACTATGTGGATCAAGGAGGTCTTGGTTGCCTGGGTCAGAAAAGGGGAGCTTTACCCAATCAGGCACTTTTTCCAGATATTCCAGATAGACAATGATCAATGAAACTATAACCCACCAGGATTTAATCTCAGGACTGAGTAGGTAGGAAAAATGATCACCTGGGTTTTTCATTTTTGTGAAACAAACACACAAACCACCCTCCGGCCTCAACAAAAACAAAAACAAAAACCACCTAAATATAGCTAACTGAATTTTCAATCTTGGGAAAATGTTTTTCATAAATAAAAAGCACAAAATTTTGGCTCAGTTGGCAGCATCTAATAATCAAATTTAGGAAAAGGTCATTTTGGGTGGTGCACGTAGGGCAGAAGCTATCCTGAGGAAAACTTGTCTGTCTGACTCTTGGTCTCTCCTGGTCTCTCCCCTTTCTCTCCCTCCCCACCTCTTACTGCATGTTCCTCCTCACTTCTCCTCTCTTTGCCTGACACTGGATGGAGTTTCCATGCGGGCCCCACTGTGGTGCTAATAATAGCGATAACTGCTGTTTATCAAGCCTTTGCCACTTGTCAGGCGCTGTGCGAAGCGCCCTAGATACATTACCTCACTCATTCCTCCCGCAGTCCTCCCAGAGGATGGGCATATTTGTTTAATGAGCCCGGACAGACGTGGTGCCTAATAGCTCCATTATATCCTTTGTCAGCACTCCAAATAACAAAGTTATTGGTATTCTTGACTTTTTCATGCTTGGTTTAAAATATATTGGTGAATATGATGCTGGCTACAGAAAGGAACTAGCAGGAGGGCTATAGGGAATTGGGGTTAGGCTTTACATATTTTTTAATCCTTTCTCTGAGCAGTAATTACTGGTGGTAGATGAGAGTACTGGGAGCTGTTGTTTCATATTGAAATTTAACCACTTCCTTCCCTGCAGTAAAAAAAAAAAAAAAAAAAAAATACTGGTACAGATGATTAAGAGCCTAAGATGTAGGAAAGCGCTAAGTTTTGAACTCAACCTCTCCTGACAGGCTCAGTATTAACCATTATTTTCAACGCTTCGTCATATGAGAACAAAAAGTACCATGTCTCCATGCTGTATATTTTGCAGGCAAGATGTTCCAGGCTGTCTCTGGAGGGTCTGACCTTTTGGATTGGAACAAATGAGTCTGGAGAGGATGGTAGGTCAGTAGAGGCTGAGATTTTTGTTTTTGTTTTTTCCTCCTCCTGGACCGTATATCACCTTCCTACCTTCCTCACTGTCCTAGTGATCCCACCAGAGTACAGAGTTTTCCAGAGTTCCTCTGCTTCACAGGTAAAGCCCTACAGATTGCTTTTAAAGTCAGAATCTTTGCGACTTCAGGGACTGGCAAATGTTCCCCAGTCAGGCAGCCCTGTTCTCACACAGGGGCACAGAGCCAACTTGCTGGGGCATGAGGACACCAAGGGAGCACAGTCTTGCATCAGATGCTGAAGATCTTTCATCATATTGCTCTGCTCCCCCGCAAAAAAAAAAAAAAAAAAAAAAAATACTGGTACAGATGATTAAGAGCCTAAGATGTAGGAAAGCGCTAAGTTTTGAACTCAACCTCTCCTGACAGGCTCAGTATTAACCATTATTTTCAACGCTTCGTCATATGAGAACAAAAAGTACCATGTCTCCATGCTGTATATTTTGCAGGCAAGATGTTCCAGGCTGTCTCTGGAGGGTCTGACCTTTTGGATTGGAACAAATGAGTCTGGAGAGGATGGTAGGTCAGTAGAGGCTGAGATTTTTGTTTTTGTTTTTTCCTCCTCCTGGACCGTATATCACCTTCCTACCTTCCTCACTGTCCTAGTGATCCCACCAGAGTACAGAGTTTTCCAGAGTTCCTCTGCTTCACAGGTAAAGCCCTACAGATTGCTTTTAAAGTCAGAATCTTTGCGACTTCAGGGACTGGCAAATGTTCCCCAGTCAGGCAGCCCTGTTCTCACACAGGGGCACAGAGCCAACTTGCTGGGGCATGAGGACACCAAGGGAGCACAGTCTTGCATCAGATGCTGAAGATCTTTCATCATATTGCTCTGACAGTGAGGCTAGAAAACCACAGTTGAAAACTGATGCAACAGGATAGAAGGGGCTGGTAGCACTGGGAGTTAAGTTACCCTTGATAAAGGGAAGACAGAAAGGAAAATTAAAAGCAATATCTTGAGGCACTGAATTTAAATGACTAGCTTCATATTACCTGAGACCATTCCACATCTTTTAGGATGACCTAAGGGAATATAATTATGTCACTTAGAAGGAAAGTGATGAGTTATGTTAGAGAGTCATCAGAATGTCAGTTTTATTAGCATGAATAAGGTGTAGACAGCAGTTTTGTTCTTGTACTTGTCATTAATTTGTGAGTGAAAACTTCAATTAAAAAAATAAATTACTTCGGGGCTTCCCTGGTGGCGCAGTGGTTGAGAGTCCGCCTGCCGATGCAGGGGTTCGTGCCCCGGTCCGGGAAGATCCCACATGCCGCGGAGAGGCTGGACCCGTGAGCCATGGCCGCTGAGCCTGCGCGTCTGGAGCCTGTGCTCCGCAACGGGAGAGGCCACAACAGTGAGAGGCCCGCGTACAGCAAAAAAAATAAATAAATAAATAAATAAATAAATAAATAAATAAATTACTGTAGTGGGCTTAATAATAGCTCTCAAAGATATGATGTCCTAGTCCCTGAAACATGTAAATGTTTCCCTATTTTGAAAAATTCTTTGCAGGTGTGACTGAGTTAAGAAACTTGAAATGGAGGAATTATCCTGAATTATCCAACGGGCCCTACGTAATCACAGTGTAATCCTTTTAAGAGGGAAATAAAGGGAGACTTGACATATAAGGAAGAAGAGGAGAAGGCAATGTGACCACGGAGGCAGAGATTGGAGGGATGTGGTCACAAGCCAAGGAATGCTGACAGCCAGCAGAAGCTACGAGAGGCAAGGAACAGAATCTCCTCTAGAGCCTCTGCTGACCCCTTGATATTGACTCAGTGATGCTGATTTGGATATCTCACCTCCAGAACTGTGAGAAAATAAATCTCATTGTTATAAGCCCTCAAGCTTGTGGTAATTTGTTATACCTGTCGTAGGAAACTGATACACTTAACTTGAACCTAGGGAGTTAGATTCTTAAGTCATGAACATAGGTCTCTCTACTGAAAAATATGGCCGTACCTGTATGTGCTTGTAGAGAAGGAGACACAAGAAATTGGCAGCAATGTTTGCTTCTTGGAAGGGGAGCCAAGAGAGTAAGTGTCTAAAGTAAGAGGCAGACTTACTGTTCATTTTATATACTCTGATTCTATTTGAATTTTTTCAAATGCATATATTTCTTTTTTAAAAAATAAACTTTTAATTTTAGGATAGTTTTAGATTTACAGAAAAATTGCCAATATCATACAGAGAGTTCCCATATACCTAAACCTAGTTTCCCCTATGATTAGCATCTTACATTAGTACGTTTCATTTTTCACAATTTGTCACAGTGAATCCATATTGATACAATATTATTAAGTAAACTCCATACTTTACTCAAATTTCCTTAGTTTTTACCTACTGTCCTTTTTCTGTTCCAAGATGCCACACAGAACAGCACATTACATTTAATTGTCATGTCTCCTTGGGCTCATCTTGGCTGAAACAGTTTCTCAGACTTGCTTTTGATGACCTTTCAAGAGTACTGGTCAGTACTGGCTACTAGTCAGTAGAATGTCTCTTAATTGGAATTTGTCTGATGTTTTTGTCATGATTAGACTGGAGCATGTATTTCTTTTTCAATTAAAAACTAGTTAATAGGGCCTCCCTGGTGGCGCAGTGGTTGAGAGTCCGCCTGCCGATGCAGGGGATACGAGTTCGTGCCCCGGTCCGGGAGGATCCCACGTGCCGTGGAGCGGCTGGGCCCGTGGGCCATGGGCGCTGAGCTTGCGCATCCGGCAACGGGAGGGGCCACGACAGTGAGGGGCCCACATATCGCAAAAAAAAAAAACAAAAAACAAAAACTAGTTAATAAAAAAGGAAATATATTATTAGTACACTAAAAATACTTATGTAGATTACTATGAGGATTAAAATAGTATGTTGTGTGTGCATGTATCTTAGGTAGGATAATATATACAAATATATATATTTTGGGTAGGATAATGTTGTAAAGTCAGAAGGATCAAGGTTACACTCTTAGCCCTGTCAATTCCTAGTTCTGTGATCTGGAGCAAATAACTTCTCTGAGCTTCAATTTTGAAATCTGTAAAATGGTGATAATAATATATGCTTAATAGGGTGGTGATACATATTTTAAAATATGTGTAAAACTCAAATGCAGCTATAGTAAAGTTTGTATTGTTCTTAAGTATAATATTGGAAGATAAACTATATGCAAGGAATTTTGACTAATTTGCTTGTAATACAGGGAGTGTATAAATAAAGCAGCCAAGTTATTGCCTTAAGTTAGCTGTATGTAGCTGTATAAACATCTGTGCCTTTCTCTGTTAGCTGTATAAACATCTCTGCCTTTCTAATTGTGATATTTTATCCATGAAATACTTATTTAGTGTCTACTAGAGGTGAAATTTTGTGCAACACAGAATTATACAAGACACAGTGCTTGCTTACAGTCTAACCGGGGCAGGAAAAAAATGACCCATGAGTGCAGAAGGAGAAGGGGTATTCCTGTCAACTGGGGCAACTTTGTCTTGACATATAGGTGGCTAGAATTTTATACTGTATCTTCTGTTGATTATCAACATATTGGATGTGCACTGCAGAAAATTTGGGAGAGTATAGAGAAGTAGAATAAAAATATCCAAACATAATTCTATTTTGGCATAGTTCCTTCCAGTGTTTTTAACCATGAATTTTTTAAAAAAATTGCTGAGATCATATAATATATATATATATATATATATATATATATATAATTTAATATCCAGTTTTTTTCCACCTAATATATGATAAACATTCTTTTGTGACATTCAAACTGCTTCTTAAAGCATCATTTTAAATAGTTGCATACTATTTCCTTCTGCTAATAGTAAGTAGGTTTGGCTGTTGTGAAAGAGACATGGAACAATAGTGGCTTAAACAAGGTAGAAATGTATTTTTCTGTTGTGGCATTCTGAGCTGGTGTGAAGCCCTGTGAAGTTGTCAGAGGCTCAGACTCTTTTATTGAATTGCTCTGCCACCCCGAGGTGTAGCCCTTGTCTACATGGTCCAAGATTTCTCACCACCATGTTTATGTGAAAATCAAAAAGGGGGGGGGAAAGGTGGGGAAGCATGCCTCTCATCTTTAAGGACACAACCCAGAAAGTATGCCCATCACTTCTGCTTATATTCCATTGGCCAGATCTACTCATATGGCCATAACCAGTTTCAAGGAGGGATGGGAATCATAGTATTTATTCTAGGTGATTATATGCCCAACTAAAATCCAGGGCTTCTGGTACTTTAGAAGCAGAAGACAGATATTGAGGGTCAACTAGCAGTTTCTGACACACTTTGCCTGGCTGTCCTCTGCTTATATAAACCACGTACTATTGCTAGAGATTTTTGATATCTCCATTTTCTTTTGCTTTAATGATAAATCTTTATATTTTTGTGCTTACCAAGTTTCAAATGTTTGACATATCAGTTCATTTAAGCCTCACAATAATCTTATAGATAAATACTATTATCCCTATTTTAAATTGAAGAGAGTAAAGTTAAGGAATTTGCTCAAGGTAATATAATTAGTTAGTGGAGTGGCCAGGATTTGACCTGAGAGTTCATATTCTATAACTACCACTATGCTTCTCATTTTTTACCATGTACTGATGATTTCCTTAGAGAAGAATTTTGAAGAGGAATTAGTGGGTCAAAGGGTATGGACTTGTTTCTGCGGGGGCTGTGTTGAGCAGCTTGTGGGATTCTAGTTCCCTGACCAGGGATTCCCTGAACCTGGGCCCTCAGCAGTGAGAGTGCAGAGTCCTAACTACTGGACCACCAGGGAATTCCCAAGGGCATGGACATTTTAAAGGCTTGTGATATATTTTTCCCAATTATTTTATAGAAATTTATACTAACTGACCATTCCCTCCAATGAGAAGAAAAGATGTCCTCCCACTGGTCCAAAAAAAATCTTCCTACTTGGTCACATAAGTCATCCTCCTAGCATTTTCCTAGAACTGGCCCCATGAATCAACTCTTCTCTGCATTTTTGCTTCAAATGTGGTAGTGGTGCTCGTAAATGGGCAGTGGTTATTTTATACACACTTATACACTCACAGTGTCCAGCCAAATGTGAAGGAGCTCATTGCATGCTTATTGAGTGGACATGGGTGACACATACTCCTGTGGAAGGTAAGCCCAGTGCCTGGCCATGGTAGGTGTTCCAAAATACTTCTTACATGAATTTACAGCCTCTTCCCATGTTGAAACAAATCTTTCCTTTGGCCCCCACTACTTCTGTAAGCTATTACCTCATCACAACATTTCTTTCACAGCTAAATTTCACAAAACCACAACAGTACAGCTTTCAGTCCTCCTTCCCATCTACCCTCCAACTTCCTGACATCTAGCTTCCATCCCAGTGCCCCCTCCCACATGCACTTTCGAAACAGAGTTCTTGGAATCCCGAAGTTAATAGCAAGAGAAGGCAGTACTGTATGTTTAATCCACCTCTATATTCCCCTAGCCCAGAGTAGATCCCCAGTAATTATTTATTAGATGAATGAATATATCTAATGGCCCCTTCCTAATTATAAAATTACGAAATCTTTGATCTAGAAGGAATCCAGCAACCCCAAACATGGTACAGGCATAAAATATAAGTTGCTTCAGGGAAACACGCGAACACTTATTTGTGCTGTCAGTGGGGTGGGGAGTGAGTTAAGGAGGTGAAGCAACTTCAGTGGTTTACTCTGTATGTTTTCCTGTCATTCAAGTCTTTTACAAGGGAATGAATTCATGTTCTATTTTTAAAAACATAAATGTAAGCAAAAGAATTTAATATATCTCTTAAAATAATTTAGAACAAGTAATGGCTGCAGAGCCTTAAAGATTTTCTAGTGTATTTGTAGAATACAGTCCTGATTATTTGAGATTGGCATGAACAAGGAAAGGAGACTTCCATTAGGCTGTAATGAACCGTGTGAGTCTTACCCAGTATGGCCATTTTATTGTCAAATATATGTTTATTTCAGATTTCTAACACAAACACAAGCTCCTCCCTTTTTCCTTCTTCCCCCTCTCCCTTCCTTCTGCAACAAGTGCAGGACTGGGCTAGGTACCATGTGAGATGTAAAACACATATACTTGGCTCCTTTCAAGAACACTACGTATTGGCTTGGGAGATAACATAAATGTCAAGGAAACAGATGATCTGTTATGGAAGAGATAACACCACAAGCCCAACATGTATGTGATTAAGTTCTTAAAGTGTAAACCCATAGGAAATGTTATGAGGTGTCACTGCTGATGCGGATTAAAACAGAGCTGACCATACAAGTGTAAACAAAATATAACCCTGCTTAACTCTTTTCAATCATTAATTGTTCTGAGTGGTCACTTCAGTATTGGTTACCTCCATTCTCAAATTGTTACTGTGATGTTAACTAGCAGGTGTTTATCTTTTTTTTTTTTTTTTTTTTTTTTTTTTGCGGTCCGCGGGCCTCTCACTGTTGTGGCCTCTCCCGTTGTGGAGCACAGGCGCCGGATGCGCAGGCCCAGCCGCTCCGCGGCACGTGGGATCCTCCCGGACCGGGGCACGAACCCGTGTCCCCTGCATCAGCAGGCGGACTCTCAACCACTGCGCCACCGGGGAAGCCCCAGGTGTTTATCTTTAACATCAGAAGTGTGAATGGAGTCCTACCGAGTGATTTTGCCAATAGTTCCCGTTTCTGCTAAAAAAGTGGTATACTCAGACTTAAGCTGTCACGTGTCCACACTCACCTGTCACTTGGGAAGGCCTCTCTCAGAATGCCATGTGCCCAATATCACACAGCCGGGAAGAGGCAGAATCAGGAGTTGAACCAAGCAGTCTGCCTCTAAAGCCTGTAGGCTTAGCCGTTGTCTTCGGGAAAGGGAAGGGAAACCTAACCCCTGTTGAGTATCTACCATGTGCCAGGCGCTCTGTTAAGCACTTTCACTTACACTATTTCATTTAATCCTCATGAAAATACTTAGAAATAGCAGTTATAATCTACAGTTCTGTAGATGAGGAAGAGGGCAGAGGCTCAGAGAAGTTAGGTAAGTTGTTTATTAATCCTCATGAAAATACTTAGAAATAGCAGTTATAATCTACAGTTCTGTAGATGAGGAAGAGGGCAGAGGCTCAGAGAAGTTAGGTAAGTTGTTTAAGGTTAGGTAAGTTGTTTATAGTCACACAGCTGGTAAGTAGTAGAGCTGAGATTCAAGCCCAAGTCCTTCTGACTCCAGAGCACATGCATGTTCTATCATTTCAGGTAATAATGGTAAACATCTTTCAAAACATAGTAGTGGGAGACTAATAAAAAATGGTGTTTGGTGATGTTGGGAATCTATACCCTCTGCTAGTCTGGCTCCATATTGGGCTTGTGTTTGTTAGCAATTCTACTCTGACATTTCTCTCCAATCCCTATAATCTCCCTCTGGCATCCTCTCCTACCCTGTGGTCTCCCGTTTCTTCCATCCTTCAGCCACTTGATTATTCTCATCTTTAATTTCCATTAATACCTGTCTGAGCATGCCCATAGCTCTCTCACGATATGTCCCTTTGGCATTATAACTTGTATAAGAGTAGTTTTGTAATGTGTATTTGTTGTTTTTGTCCTACCCTGAATATCCTGAGGACAGGAACTACATCTCATTTATTCATCTCTGTTTCTCTCAGCTTTGGTGCTCACAGAGTAGGCAATCAGCGATTATTTTTTGACTTGAATCTCCCTCTGGTTGCCCATAAACGTCTACTTCAATTCCTTTTCCCCAACTGTAGTCCTCATGCACCACCTCTCCCAGTTCCCACCCTTCACTATCAACCTGCAGTGTCCTGAGCTCAGAGATAACTCAATAAATAAGATCTTCTACCATGATGGCCATGTCCAGTATCTGTGCTGTCCAACAAGGCAGCCACTAGCCACATGGACCATTGAGCACCTGGAATGTGGTTAGTGCAACTGAAGAACTGAGTTTTACATTTCATTTCATTTTAAATAAAATCGACTAATTAATTTAAATAATTGACTTATTTTATTTAAATTAATTTAAATAACCACCACCATATTAAATAGCTCAACTCTTCAAACATGGAAGAAACAAGCTCCTCAGTCCAATGCTCAGATTGGAAAACAGGCTTCTGCAAGAACTCTGTGGAAGGGTATTCTGGAAATACAGAAATGAGGGCTGTACAATTCATTTCCAGACACGTAGTTGCTCATGTTTGCTCACAAGTTGTCTTGAACAAATCATCATGCAGTCAATCTGTGGACTAAATGTGTAGATACTACCTATTGTCTATAGAGTGGCAGCTCCATTAAAATAACGTTCATGTACATAGGGTAAAATGGGGGAGACATCTAAGTGGTCTGTTACTGAATGGTCCTAAAATCCCTTCAAAGGCACTGAGATGCTCACTGGGAAAAAAATTCCCTCTTTCTCCCGCTTCTCCGTTTCTCTCAAATTTAATTTTCTTGTTTTCTTTTCCTGGAACTCCAGTGGCTGTCTAGAATGTATCGCTGGGAGCCAAATTTGTCATTTTATCTTTGGCAGTTGAAGAACTTTAATTTTTCTTTCTAGGGGTAATGCATCTCCACTTAGAGGATAGCTAAGTGAAAATGCACTCCTGAAACAAGATTTGTTCTGCTGACTTCCTTCAATTTGTCAAAAAGACAAAAATCTCACCAGCCTCACTTTGTAATAATGCCCTGAAATTACTTGGAATCATCTTCCACCTACTTTTCTTGTCGCTATTACCTAATACGTGTGGCAGGGAAGATGAAAATGAACACATTTACAATTGAACATTCTGCTTATATGTGTATTGTCACCTTGTTTTAGGCAAGGTGTTTGCTTTCCCAATTTAACTGGGTATCAGTGTTGAATATTCAACATAAATTTCGAGTCTCAAAATCTCAGCACCATCTTCAAAGCACATAAGGCATCTCCCGAAGCTTGCCTTTTGCTCTGGACACAGACCCGCTCCTTGCCCTGGCAACATGACCAACATTTTCTTCTTTCCAGATTCCTCCTCCCTCTTCACTCTTCAGCTCTGTCGTGAGCAGACTCATCACGACAATGCTATTGCTGGACAGCTCAAGTTCACTGTCTCCCAAGAGGGTCTCAAGAGAGCCTACTAAGCACCAGGTCCTTTCCAGAGCTGATCTTCAATCCTCACGTCAACCCTGAGAGCAGGTGTCGTTTCCATTTCACAGACAATGAAACTGAAGCTTAGTCAAGTGCAGTGAATGGTCTGTGATCTACCCGATAAAAGGAAACGAGAGCTCAGAAGTCCTGCTATCCTTTGGCTCTAAAGCACCACACCATGCTGCTTTACTGTTGAGAGTAAAGGTTCACTTCATGCATGTGGAGCCCAGGCCTTGTAGAGCTTCCAAGTACCGCTTTGTTAGAGAAGCAGGGCCCTAACCCGCAAAACTCCTCGTGGGAGGAAACCTGACCTGGGCTTTTGTGGTACGCAACGGGAGAAGCCACAACAGTGAGAGGTTAGGTAAGTTGTTTATAGTCACACAGCTGGTAAGTAGTAGAGCTGAGATTCAAGCCCAAGTCCTTCTGACTCCAGAGCACATGCATGTTCTATCATTTCAGGTAATAATGGTAAACATCTTTCAAAACATAGTAGTGGCCCGCCTACCACAAAAAACAAACAAACAGACAAAAAAACAAACTACAAGAGAATAAATTTGTGTTGTTTTAAGATAGTAAGTTTGTAATAATTTGTTGTAGCAGCAATAGGAAACTAATACAGCTTATTAACAAAAAGGAAACAGTCACCCAAAGATTGGGTTGGCTGATTGCAGTCCCCATGTGTTGGCCCCACTGATTCCTGCCTTTTCTTTTTCTTTTTTTTTTTTTGCACAACATCCCAGGAGGGACTTTTATGTCAAAAGTGTCACGAAGTCCTCAATTTTTAAAAAGTTGCTAAGTTGTTCTTATGTTAAATATACCACCTGGTGAGGGAGCGTCTTCTGCGGGCAAACTGCTTTGCCTTTGAGATCACAGGCTCGTTTGGGAGACTGAAACCACTTGAAAGTCTAAAGGAGATGAGCGGTTAAGAAAGACCTAAGTCTCTAGAATCAAATTTAGTTGGAATTCCAACTGTAGCATTTGTTAGCTTTGTGACCTCAGGCAAGTTATTTAACCTCAGCTTTCTCATCTGTAGAATGGGGATAATGAAAAAAACTATATTATAGGGTTTTAATAGAGATTAGATGAGACAAGGTATTAAATGGGGGGTGATAATAGTTTCTATTTCAGAGGGCTAAAGTGACTTGATTTTAACCACGTAAATCTCTTAGATTTCTCTTAGAAAGCTCCTGGCACATAGTAAGCTCTCCAGAAATCTATGTCATTATTTTAGTTAAGGCAAGCAAGCCATGATGGGAAAGAAGTAGGACTCTAGACTTTGAAAGACGACTAGTGAGTGCCTTACCTAAAATGACAGGGGGGAAGAAAACCAGTATTTTTGAATGCTTAGTAAGTATCTGGAACTTAACATCAAAGGAGATATTTTGAGGCTTAAATAAAATGATACCCCCATGCCCAGTGTAGGTTGTAGTTTTCTTATCCTGATTTTGCACCTGAGTCTTCCAAAGTTTAAGTAGTTTACCCAGGATCCCATGACCCTGGTATGTTGGAAGTCCCTGTCCTTTCCCTCCACCTTGCTGCATCTAGCTGCAGGGAGAAGGGAGGCGAGTCAAGACGGGTGTGGGGACACAAGGAATCAATTCGGCTGCAGTCAGCCTTGGTACCTGGTTCCTGCTCTGGTCCCTGGCACCAAGTAAACACTGTATATACCTATATATGTAAATTTATATATATTTACATATATACCTGATGAATTCCAAATGGACGAGATACTGGGTTGCCGGCCTCTTGACGACCACCAGATGTCAGTGCTAACAAGGCATTCCTCCCCTTGGTTCTGTTTCCAGAGCTAAGTGTCAGAGTGTACTTATGTCTTCATTTGGGAAGCAGCACCTCTTCAAGTCCGGAGAGTGGAATGATTTTGGAGGACTGTGTCATATATTTTAGCAGAGCCCAGAACTGAATTTGGAAAATATATGGTGGTAGAACACTTGGGTCTTTAAGATAAAAGTCCAAATAATCACATCCTAAGGAACTCTTTGCACTTTTTTCTTTTTTTGGCGGCACCGCGCTTGACATGCGGGATTCCCCTGCAGTGGAAGCACGGAGTCCTAACCACTGGACGGCCAGGGAGTTCCCAAACTATTGGTACTTGGAAGATGAACTTTCCTTGAGGGTAGGCAGCTGTGGAAACCAAAAGGCACTCAAACCCTTAAATTCACGAGGTGAAAAAGTTATTGACTGGTGACTGGTTATTGATCAGCAAAAGCTTGGAACTGTAGCTTTACCCTTTTAAACCATGAAATGTAATTTACTCATGATGCAAACCTATACACATACTTATATAATTAAACTAAAAATTTCCCCAAACAATATTTTACTACATGTGGGGCGCTCTGATATTTTCTCTTCTATTCTTTCATTAAAAAATGCTGGTTGGGACCCACCAAACTGATGACCCACAGTTTGAAAAACACGGACCTAGGAGATTATGCCATAGTATGTTTTAGATGAGGTCCTGGCTTTGCAGTCCTTCGTCAGAATTAAATTCCAGGGTTAGAGTAGTCTAGCGGGGAAACCCATGCTTTGGGTATGGATTTGGACTCAAATTGCAACCTTGCCTTGAGTAAGTTACTTATTCCCTGAACCTCTACTTTCTTGTATGTGAAATGGATATAATAATGCCTCCTCACAGGACTGTTGCGAGGTGCCTGATATATAACAGGTTTTCAACATATGACTTGCCCTTCTGTACTTGAAGGGTTTTATATTATATGTGGTTAGAGAAATTACAATTTAAATAAACCAGGGCATTCTAAAGTGGAAGGGAGGTTAGATCCTAAAACGAGTTCCTGGAAATCCTTAAGAATAGAATAATCCGGGAGTTCCCTGGTGGCCTAATGGTTAGGACCTGGTGCTTTCACTGCTGTGGCCTGCGTTCAATCCCTGGTCCGGGAACTGAGATCCTGCAAGCAACGTGGGGCAGCCAAAAAAAAAAAAAAAGAATAGAATAATCCTGTGCCTATAGTTCAGGCATAATCGTGCTCAGTTAGAGAGCTGGAATAATGCCTCTTAAAGTTTTGGGGAGAGGACGACATGCCCTGTTTACAGTGATGCTTCCCTGGAATTCCCGTCTGACCCTCCCTTAGAACTTATCACACAAATATTATTACTCATTTAATGATTTTTCCCTGTTAGGATCTGTGCTTGGCTGGTAAACAGTAGGTGCTCAAAA
Organism: Lipotes vexillifer; assembly: GCF_000442215.2. Taxonomy (NCBI): domain Eukaryota; kingdom Metazoa; phylum Chordata; class Mammalia; order Artiodactyla; family Lipotidae; genus Lipotes; species Lipotes vexillifer. The sequence goes on along the minus strand of NW_006788828.1, from coordinate 779,792 downwards.
TATTGCTGATATTAATGCAGATTTGTGACTGAGCATGGGACTGTGGGTCAGAATTTCTATCTGGAGAATTCTAGCCAAGGAGCCCTGTGACATGCGGAGGGGGAGCTAGGAAGACTTTTTAATTTTCCAGGTAATAAATACTGATCACAAGTGCACTATGATTTGTTTCATAATGAAACTGCCTGTATAGATTTTTTCAGTCTGTGAAAGTCTCCAAGTTATGTCACCTGAGGAAGAGACTGATTTTCTAGCACTTCAGCTGTTCTGAACCCCTGGTGTAAGAATCCATGGCACCGTTGGCAGTGTTTTCTCGTGATGTATTTATATCTCTCCCCTCCATTGGATTATAAATCCTTTGAACCTGTTTTATGACAATAAAGCCTCTTGTTTTGTGATTACCTGCTCTTTGTGTGCATGATCACCTACCCTCACAGCAAGGTAGATGTTTTTATATCTTCATTTTACAGGTGAGGGGACTGAGGCTCAGAGAGGGTATAAGTCTTCCCCAAGGTCACACAGTTAGCAAACAGCAGAGTGAGGATTCAAACTCACCCCTCTAATGCCAGAGTTGGGGTTCATAATAAATACATGTTGAACTCATACACTGCTGGTGGGAATGTAAATTGGTGCAGCGCTGTGAAAAACAGTACGGAGGTTTCTCAAAAAACTTAAAATAGAACTACCATATGACCCAAAAATTCCACTCCTGTGCACATATCTGAAAAAAAAGAAATTTGTTCAAAAAGACACATGCACCCCAATGTTCATAGCAGCATTATTTACAGTAGCCAAGATATGAAAGCAACTTGTGTCCAGCAGCAGATGAATGGATAAAGAAGATGTGATACACACACACACACACACACACACACACACACACACACACACACACACACACACACACACACACACACACACACACACACACACACACACACACACACACACACACACGGAATACTACTCATACATAAAAAGAATGAAATTTTGCCATTATGCTAAGTGAAATAAGTCAGACAGAGAAGGACATATACAGTATGATATCACTTATATGTGGAATTGAAAGGATACAACAAACTAGTGAATGTAAAAAAAAGAAGCAGACTCACAGATATAGAGAACAGACTAGTGGTTACCAGTGGGGAGAGGTAAGGGGGAGGGGCAAGGTAGGGGTAGGGGAGTAAGAGGTACAAACTATTATGCATAAAATAAGCTGCAAGGATATATTGTACAACATGGGGAATATAGCCACGATTTTATAAGAAATACAAATGTGGTATAACTTGTAAAAATTGTGAATCACTATATTGTACACCTGTAACATATATTGTACATATATTGTACAAATTGTATGCTTCAATAAAAACAAATAAATAAGTAAAATATGTGTTGATGGTTGATGGGTTGATAGACCCAGGACTCTGAGGTCTGATTCCCTGTACAGACCCAGGACTCCGAGGTCCGTGTTCCCCGCCTGTATTGCAGTGTCCAGATTGGAACTGAGTGTTCCAGGATCCTGGACCCGGTTAGTGGGGCATGCTTCAGAGCACAAAGCCAGGGGAGTGGTGATGCAAAAGATAATGCCTTAGGGGGAATAGAAATGAAAAACTAGCAAGCTGAGTCCTTGGTCTGAGGGCCAGGGAGAGAGAGAATGAGAAAGAGAGAGTGATTACACGCAATCAAGGGAGAATAGAGGGATAAAGAGAGGGGAAGCAGGGAGGTGGACAAGTCCTCTGAACCAGAGCCCCAGACTCTCTAAACAATGCCTGAAGATTCCTGCCTGGATGGGAAGGAGCAGAGAAGGAGGCTCTTTGTGCTCCGGCAACTGGCTTGTGTTACAATTCAGTCCTCTTTGGCCTTAGTCAATTCCAGCTATAGATCATTTTTGTAGACTCATGAAACTTTCGAGCTGGGAAGGACTTTGAAGATTATCTGCTGCCATCCTGTGGTAAGATCTCTCTCTCTCTCCAGATAAAGCCACCAGGGACACACGTTTGAAAACAAGAATAGTAATAACATTAATGATAACAATAGCTGGAGGTGATAGTGAACATACATTACAATTGCTGAAGCATGGATGCTGACCAATCAGAAAGGACACAGCAGCAAATATCTGGTGTGGCGGGGCTGGCCACTGATTTTCAGCTGTATTTCAGCCCTGGCATGTGTATGTGCTGGGCATGAGCTAAGCGTTGCTTAATTAAATCCCCAGAAAACCCCATGAGCCCAGTGACACTTCACCAGAGAAGGAAACATTAGGTTTAGAGAAGTGACATTAGTGTCCCAGGATACAAGTGAGTAAGTGGAGGTGCCTGATTTGAACTAGGAGCTCCAGACTGCAAGGCCCATGCTAGGCTTAACAAGTCTGGGGTGATGCCTGTCTCAGAAGCGCATAGCTGGGACAAGGCGGGAACAGGGAAGCATCTGCTTGGAGTTTGAGACATGGGGGTGAGGGAGTTTTTTCCATTCTGCTTAGAGAGACTTCTTGATTTTGTCCAACAAGGGCCCCCGAGAGTGTTATAGACATTCTGGTCTCTGATTCCCATTAGGGCAGGAAATGAATAGAAAATGCTGACCTCTTTCCTATGTCAAGGCTTTCCTTGGCCTTTTGGGGAGTGGATTGGGAAAGCATGTCTGTTATTTTTACTTCAAGCCTCCTTTCCACTTCAAGAGGGCTCTTACCTGAGAAAAATGGCTGGGCTTGGTTTAGGCGTGACCCTGCACTGGAAAAATCCCTTGAATGAAAGAACCTCAGTGAAATTTCCCTGCCACTAGGCCTCATCTTTCTATAATAATGACTAGTATTATAATAATTACATAATATTTTGGCGGGAAAAGTTGGCATGATTTTTCTCTTTTGCTTTTCCGAATATATTTTCTGCCGAGCCCAGCCAAGGGCACTTATCTGCCTCAAGAAATTAGGATAATTACAGCAGAAAGAAATCAATAGTATTCAGGTTCTGATTCTCAAAACAAGATCTTATTTCAAGGCAATAGACTTGAGAGCAGGTATTGTGAAGAGAGATTTTCTCAATTCCCTCATGTCCTTCCTTAGCTTATCAAAACTCAGTCCTTGTGAACCAGCCCATAGTGTTTTTGTTGTGAGACATGCAGGAAGACCGGTGGGTGGCAGAACCCCATCCCTTCCAGTCATGGGGGTGGCTGGAAAAAGAAGGGAGGCCAGGAGAGAACTATTTTCTTCAAGAGGCAGGTGTTACATAGGCCGAGGAGAACCCCGTGGGCAGAGACCTCCGACTCCCCCGCTTTACTGTGCTGGGCTGCCCTGTGCCAGCAGAGGGTGCGGTTTGCTCATCTGAGACCACTCTCATTTCCTGTACAGTGTGGATATCAGGCTGAGAGCCAGCAGGTCTAAACAGGGACTCTGCCTCGGTGCGAGTGAGTTCCAGGGCTGGATGAAGAATGTGGAGAAGGGGACTTTCCTGGTGGTCCAGTGGGTAAGACTCTGTGCTCCCAATGCAGGGGGCCCAGGTTCAATCCCTGGTTGGGGAACTAGATCCTGCATGCATGCCGCAACTAAGAGTTCACATGCTGCAACTAAAAGATCCCGCATGCTGCAACTGAGAAGGCCACATGTTGCAACTGAGTCCGCATGCTGCATCTAAGAGTGCGCAGGTTACAACTGAGAAGTCCACATGCCACCACTAAAGATCCCGCATGGCGCAACAAAAAGCCCGTGTGCTGCAACGAAGACCCAGCACAGCCAAAATAAGTAAATAATTAAATATAAAAAAAGAAAACAAGAATGTGGAAAAGAGGGGAGGCAGCAGAAAGTCTAGGGAATCTCACTAAGATGCTGAGTTACCCAAAGGAGACTATTTAGATGGGCAAAGAGTGGGATTGCCAACCCGGAGGATGAACAGAGAAGTTAGAAATAAAATAGAGGATCCCCTGCCTCTCAACCCCTCACACCCCTCACACCTAGACTAAAATCCACAATCCTCCACATGGTCGGCAAGACCGCCGCCCCAGGCCGGCACTCCTTTGACAGCTCTCTGACCCGTTTGTCTTTTTCCAACTACCTTGGCCTCCTGGCTCTTGCTCCCACACAGCTCATAACTGCACCTGGTGAGGGGTGGTGTGGCGTGGGGGATGGGCTGGGGGGTTTGCACTGGTTCTTTCTTCCCTTTGAAGCCGCAGGCTTGATCCTTCATTCCACTTAGGTATCTCCTCACACAGAGCCTCATCAGGAAGACTTCCCTGAGCAGCCTATTTAAATAGTGCTTCAACCCCTCTCCAGGCTCTTACCTGGCTTTATCATTCCTCATAACAATGCTTACAACTTGAGCCTACATTTTAACAAAACACCACATAACAAAATACCACAGACTGGGTGGCTTAAACAGCAGAGATTTTATTTTTTCATAGCCTGGAGGCTGGAAGTCCAAGATCAGGGTGTCAGCATGGTAGGGTTCTGGTGAGGGCTCTTCTCCTGGTTTGAAGAAGGCAGCCTTCTTGCTGTGTGCTCACATGGCCTTTCCTTGTGTGTGTGTGTGTGTGTGTGTGTGTGTGTGCGCGCATGTGCGCGCGCAGAGAGAAGGCCACCAATCCTGTCAAATTAGGTCCCTATCCTTATGACCTTATTTAGCCTTAATTACCTCCTAAAAGCCCTATCTCCAAATATAATTACATTGGAGGTTAGGGCTTCAACATACGAATTTTGGATGGGACACTATTCAGTCCATGGTGCCCTTATAACTACACATTTATTAGAAAGTATTTACTAGAATAGTCTGTACATTGCTATACCTAAATTGCCCATTACTGTGCCTGGCACATAGTAGGCACTCTATAAATGTCTGTGCAATAAATAGATGATCTACTCTGCTTATCCTAGTGGTAGTGTAAACAAATTTATGACTCCATTATGATAACATCTCAAATAAGCACCATTAATCAAGCATATACATATGCCAGTGACTTTACCTTAGTTTCTGATCTGATCCTCAAAAAAATCCTAGAAAATAAGAATGATTATTGCTGTGATAGGGATGAGTCAATAGAGGCAAGGCGAGGTTAAGTAAATGGCCCAAAGTCACACAGCTAATAGGCAAGGCCAAGATTAGGACCCTAGTCTGTCAACTCCAAAAGTCTATTTCTTTTTAGACTCTAGACCAGTGGTTCTCAAACTCTGGTGTACTTCACAACCACCTGGAGGACTTGTTAAAACAGACTGCTGGGCTCTACCCTCTGAGTTTCTGATTCTATAGGTCAAGTGCTGGATCTGAGAATTTGCATTTCTAATAAGTTCCCAGGGGATACTGATAGCGCTGGTCCGGGGACCACACTTTGAGAATCACTTCTGTAGAGGTACAATACTTCAAGTTCCTTTTTCTTTCAGACTTCTGAGCTGTTTTCTGTCTCTATAACCTTTGCTTGAGTCCATCAGAAATGAGTTTGCAGTAAATGCCTGGTGTTTCCGCATTGTCTGGAGTGGCCATCCGGAGCCTAGAGAAAGACCTTTGCCACAGGGTGGCAGCAGCATCCCAGGTACAGAGAGTTTGGCTTGGAGCTGGGGACAGCTCATTAGCACACTGGCCCCTGGGTTCCCACAGAGTGTGGGCCTGACTGCCTCTCCATTTCCCCTTGGCAGGGAGGAGATGGCAGGAGGGGGCCTGGCAGAAGGGGAGGTCGTTGGCACACAGAGTGGTGGTTTTGTTCTCTGGGAGACCGGGAGAAAGCTGGGTGGTCCCCTCAGAGTGTCGAATTGTGCCCTTGACAAAACCACCACGCAACGCTGGAGAGCCGGGCCTGACAAAGGCCGGGAGGAGACTGGCAGTGGTTGCCTGTACCCCAGGCGCGCGCAGAGGCCTGGGCCCCTCCGGCCTGGCAGTTTCTCAGGATGCCCGTTTCTAGGGGTGATTGACCCTGCAAAGCCTCCCTCGGAGGAGAGGTTGGTCTCTGGCCTCCTCGGTGAGTTCCTTCCTGCTCTGGTGGGCCCAGATGGAGCTGGGAACCACCCTCCCCTCCTCCAGCATCATCCCTAGGCCTCTTCTTTTCTCGTTGAGACGGTTTTGTTCTAAACGTCTTAAGAATCTTCCTAAGTGCCAGAAGCTGTGCTGAGAATTTTATATTATCATTTATTTAATTCTCATTACACCTCATGGTCTTATTATACCTATTGATGATGAGGGAGTTGAAGTCTGATCCATCACGTGCCAAGCTTAGTTGACCACAGATCCCCATTCAACCTCCTCCAATACATGGAAAGCTGGTATGAAAACTGGTTTGGAGACTTCAGGTTTCAGCCAAACTTCACATGTACAGATGAGGACATACAGGGAGACTGAAGGATTAGGTCAAGGTACCACAGTCGGTTAAAAGCAAGTCAGGAACTTGAACTCACATTTCCTCATCCAGGTAACTACCATCATCACGAACCCAATAGATTATGTTCCAGAGTTAACCAAGACAGTCCAGGGACCTTGATGAAACTGCTCAAGAATTTAGGGTTAATAGGTTTGGATTCAACCACCACTCTGAAGCTGAAGGCCTTTACGTTTTAGGAAGCATGAAGGTGCTTTTAGTCTAGCTGTGTTAGTTTTCTAACACACATGTAGACATTCTGCTTCTTTGGTTAACGGCTCATGATCAGCTGACGTGAAACAATACCTCACTGAGGCCCTGTGGTGCCAAGGCCATGGAATTTGGTGACAGTTTTCAGACTTGTGTTGCTGACAGAACTTTTGAACGCTAAGTTCTCCCCAGGGCAGACCGATCATCATTTCCTTTTGGGGCTGAGATGACCCTTGGATGGTCTTTATTTTCTCCTGCTATGTCTTCAAGTTCCCGGCTGGCTGCCTTCAACGTTTTTTTTTTTTTCTTTTTTTTCTTTAATGATCCCCTGGACCTACAGACTTGGAAAGGAAATCCAAAAGTTGTCATCTGACACCCGTCTTCTGTGAGACACACTGTTGTCTTTAACCTGGCTGCACGTATGTGATTATTGGGAAAGAATTTATGATTTTAAGGGGTGTATTTTGTGCTCCTTCTGCAGTACCGATTGGGCCCCGCTTTTTTATATCCTTCAGCCTCAGCTGAAAGAAGGGGCTTTTGTGGGAATGATGCCCATTCACGGAGGCTAGAGTTCCCTCAAAAGACTTTGAAAAATGCCTCCTTCCGAACTTTACAATGACTGGAAAGTGATGGTCTCAAAGTAGCACAAAATGAAAAGAATATGGGTGCGTTTCTAGAAAGAGCACCCCAAATGAAAAAAACATGTTCACGTTGGAAAACAATATGTGAATGCCAAATTGTTCAGTCCTGTAACGGATTACAGAAAACATTTTATGTTTGGAGTTGGGGGGGGGGGCAGGGGAGAACAGGAGGAAGGAGTGAGAGAAGGAAAGGGGGAAAAAAAGAGAAGAAAAGAAAAACAGATGTGAGTCTTAAAATATTTCAAGCATGGATAACTGAAACATTGTTTAATCTGTTTAAGATCGTTCTGTGAAGTCTTAAAGGTGATTGATCAGGCTTTTTAAATGCAGCAACAGGATTTACAAGCACATAGTAAGTGATAATGCCCCCCAAACAAATAAATAGTAAGAAGAGTCCCAGATCTGGACTGCCTTTTAAAGCATGTTTTTGTCTGCAAAGAGGAAGTAAAAATTAGGATGACTATTTTTCATAATCACACAAACTCACCTATAATATTCTCTTCATCGAAGCAAACATAAATTGTCTTGAATTCTTCATTTTGCTTGTACGTAGGGTTGCCAAATTAACCAAAAAAATACAGTATTTTGGAACATACACTAAAACATTATTTGTTACTATTCATATTTAACTGGTGTCTTGTATTTTATCTAACAATCCTACTTGTTCGTGTATGTTCGGTAAAATGAGACTGTTTCCAAATCGAAGGCTGAGACACCAGTTTTGTGGGCATGATGAGGGAAGACCAGCTAAAAAAATGTTACCGAGCCACTTACTGAGAACCTGCTCTGTGCTTAGGAAGCATAAGTGATGGGATGGGAAGATAATTATCGAGAACAGGATGGCATCAAAAAAGGAGGTGGGAGGCGAGAGAGGCAGGGCACAGGGGAGAGGAAACAGAGAATACCCAGAAAGGAAGGGGCTCCTGGGAGAGAGGACTGGAGAAGCAGGATGACCAGAGGGAAAGGAGAAATGGGGTGGGGAAGAATTTTAAACCCCTTGATGGCTTTCACATACTGATCTTCCCTCTGCACGGCCGACCTTGGAATTTCATACTGAGCTCATCCAAGCGAGTTCTCTAAGAGGAAGTCCAGTTCCCTCCTGCGGAGAGTTCCGGGCTCCCTCCGGTGGCTATTGTGGGTATCGCTCCCCCAGACCCTGCCTCGTTTACCCCAGACATTTCTCACCTCCAACTTTCCCTCTTAGAACTCGGCCCATCGGCTTCCTCCGCTCTTCCTTCCCTGCTTTTTCTGATGGCTTATTCATTCGGAGACTGCTTTCGGCATGGCATGACACCTCCCAACTGCTCTGGCCCCCGGCACAGGCCACACAGAGCTGGTCATTGTTGCCCCAGTTCTGGGACCACCCGAGCGGGAGAAGGGGCAGCGCGTCGCCGCGTAGGCCGGATGATTGACAGCAGCCTCAGGTCAAGTGCCCGGCGGGCCACCCGGAAGGAGGGCGTGTGCTCCCCTCCCCCTCCCCCTGCCCCTTCCAGCGGGAAATGAGCCCTTCCTTCAGACGCACGCAATTAACGGCACCAGAACCTCTATTTTCAACACTCATGTATATGAAGAAAGGCTTACCAAAAAACAAAAAACAAAAAAAACAAAAAAAAGGATTTTACCGAGAAAGGGAATCCTGCTTGGGGTGAGACAGTGCTGCTGAAGGGATAAATATGGGAAGCACACAGACCCCCAACTTCTCACAGTGTAGGATTTAAAAAAAATTGTTAGCGTATTTACACATCAGAAACGTTAAAAAAAAAAGCGTTAATCTGAAAATTTTCCAAAGTTCCATTTGTGAACAGATCTGTGACCTACCACACAGAGGGATCTCTGAGGGCTTCCCCATCACCTTAGTCACACCCTGACAGGGCTGCCACGTCCCTCAGCCCTAATGGGATCACCAGATCTTCCACAGGCTGATGAACAGCTTCGCAGGCGTGACTGTGGGCAGAGAGGGGGTGGAGGCAAAATGCAGCTTCGGCTGCGACTGGAAGGAAACTGGTGATTGCAGGAAGAAGCAATTCCTAGGGGTGCACTCATTTTTTGGTGGCACCTTCCTGATTGCTTCTGTAACCAGAAAGTCCCATAGATCGGGATTCCCTCAGGGTGGTGAGAGCTGGTTTGATGCCCTCAGGCTGTGAGCATTTCCCCAATCAGCCGTTCCAATACCATAGATGCCTTGTAAAAAGTTAATCAAACAGTGATTGGTAAATGTTTTGGTCAAAAGATCCTTTAGAGAAATTGATGGAAATTAAGGATTTCTCCCCCAGAAAAAGGCAAATGCACAAAACTCTCCCCACACTTTCAAGGGCTATTAGAACTCACTTAAGTCTTCACATGGATGATCTAGGGGTTTGTGGATCATACTTAAGAGCCCCTCCTCTAGATGTCTGTGACCTGCTAGTAGAGGGTCAGATTAAAATGTCTCTAGACACAACTTCGGTCTGGGCATTCCATGATACTGCCCCTCACCTCTGTTAAAAAAAGCATGACAGAAAAAAAAAAAAAAAAAAAACAGTTGTCGTAAATCGTGCTTTATGAAAA
>NW_006788828.1:762687-769736 GCF_000442215.2 Lipotes vexillifer | reverse complement strand
AGGGCACAGCAGTGAGAGGCCCGCGTACCGCAAAAAAAAAAAAAAAAAAAAATGGGGGGGCAGAAAAAAAAAAAAAAAAAAAAAAAAGCAGTTGTCGTAACTCGTGCTTTATGAATAGAACGGTTCACTAGCACATTGGCTGTTTCTGAAATATCCCTTGAGACCTTATTCAGCTCTTTTCACAAACGGCAGCAGTAATCACATAGATAAATCCACCTACCTAATCTGAAGGTCAGACAGGAAATTACTTTTTTTGGAAGAACCAATGGTGGCATTATACTTTTCTAATTAATCCCAACATGGAAATGATTCAATTTATTGGAGGAATCTGAACCTGAGGTGAACAAGCTGTTACAGCAAAGTGCTTCCCTCACCTCCTCCTGTTTCCAGTTGTAGGAGTTGGGCAGGGAGAGTGTGTCCTTATTTATTTTCCTGTGGTTGGCTTCCCCAGCTGGGCTTTCCAAGATTTTACCTAGAAAAATCTAAAAAAAAAATCTGCATGGCATCCTTCCCAGCATTGTCCTGAACTCATTGCAATACTTCCATGAATGAAAATTTTATTTCCCTTCAGGGAGAAGAACAATAACAACATGCAAAAGGATCATGTAAAACTAATTTTTTTCTTTATTGAAAATACATCTACAAGGTAATGCTTCTCAGTCCACACTGGGTGCATGTAATATGCAGAGCCTGTGATGGGCTGGCAAGAGGGTCATCCCAGAGGACCTGCTTTCCATAAGAGATGGTTAGTATAAAAACAGTAACAGTTAATTTGACATGATTAATTTTTACTCTACTGGTGTCATGACAGCCATGCACATTAATTTTGTAGTGTATTTCCCAAATAGAGCCTTGACATTAAATGGTTACTCCACCACAGCCTAATGTTAACTTTTGTACACATGTACGTAATGCTCGCGATCTATATAAAAACATCTCTAATTGTATATCAGAGGATGTATGTCTAGATTTTCAATCTATTAGCATAATTAAGTCCATTCCTCACCATTTTCAGTCAGAAACTCAAACACAGCTGGTATTGTCTGACAGCTCGCACTTCACATCTTTGACTGGATGTTCCTTAGAGGGTAAAAAAATAATCTCCTCTAAACCTGGTAGCTGCCCTGCCTGAAACTAATACCCCTAGTGTTTTTTTTTTTTTTTGTCTTGGAACCACACTGACATGACTTCATACTGGGACTTCTCTCAGGGACGCAAACTAAACCAAACCAAACCCCACTTCAGCTGAAGGTTTTAAATGATTTGGTGAATGGAGTTCCAACACAAAGAAATATCTTGTTTCTCTCATTCTAAGAACTTTTGATGATAGTCAAAAACCTTTTCAAATAAGAGACCACCCACCCGGTTCATGGACCTCTAGTGGAGAGAGAGCTCATTCATTTGACTTCTTTAAAACATATAAGAAGTGACCTTACATTTTGATCTGCAGACTTCCTTAAGGAATGATTTTTGAACTGAAAAGAAAAAGTGTTTCAGGTTAAAAAAAAATAAAAGAACCTCTCCTTTTAAAAAAAACCTGCCTTAAATATGACTTAAAATCTTGGTGTTTTAAAATCCTCTCTTTATAATGTCAGCCGTGCTCCATTCTTTCCTGGCGATCTTTAGTGTTCCATAGTAGACCGTGAGCACCCTTGCTAAGTTGCTAGTCTTACGTTTTATTTTCTAAAAGTCTATGATCAGTTGAGGAGTGGTGGGAGATATCCTTCCCAAAGTAGTCCCTTTAGTTTGTGAAGAGTAGGAAAGAAGGGAATACTTCCCCTGTTGGGAAGAACTAAGCTGAGCTTCGTGAACAATTCCACTCCTGGAAGGGCCTCCAGCCAGGTGGCTTGTGTAACTGACATTTTGGACACAGGACCTGGTAAACCACACAGCCATCCTGCCCCCACTTAGAAATGTTCATTCCCAATAAATGTCTATTCTGAAAGTCCCATGCTCCATGGAATGATACTTGCTACAGATGTTCTTTGGGGAAATGGAGGGCAGGATCTTTTATGGTGCCACAGGATGTTTGGGTGAGAATCGACCATAAAGGCATCTAAGGAACTCGCTCATTTTACAGATGGGAATACTGAGGCCTAGAGATGAGACGTAACTTGCCCATGGCCACATGGAAATTTCACTTTCTGCGCCTCCTCACAGCTGTGCTTGGTGTGTATTTGTATTGTCCTGCTACTAATAAAATAAGGACACAAATCATAAGAGAAAGGAAAAAAAAAACCCTTGTAATGTCCAACTGACAACCCATTGCTGATCAAGTTGTTTTGTTTTGATACTAAAACTGAATTGTATTCTGAAGGATTCTTAAATTCTGAAAGTTGATTTAAAACCATGTTTTTAGCCTAGTATTCATTTTGACTCTTTAATTTGTAAGAACTATCACATTTACAGGATTGCGTGCCACATGAACTTGTAAGATCTGATCAAGACTATTTTTGATCTCAGTACCTTATTAGATAAGACTAACATGAAATGACTTAAAAAGTTCAAACATGGGATGAAAACTATACATTTTGGCCACTGCAAAATCCCCCCTTGTTTTTGGATGAATATTTCCCAATCCTATCAGGGCAGGGAGGAAAAGGGAGGTAAAGGGCTGACTGGAGAGAATGAGTTGAAATGAGATGGAAACATTGTATAATGGTTTTCAAACACCTGGTGCTCAAGGAAGCATTTCTTTGTGTTAGTCTACATCTTGGTCTCACTATCAATGGATTTCTCAATTTCGCTTTCCTGGGCAATCAGCTGATACGGTTTCTTCATTTCATTCTCTTCAATCACTGAGTTACCCATTTCGACGTCCCGGTTCTTCAGTTCATGTCGTGACAAGTGTTCAACAATGCCGGCTCCCAGGGAGTCTCCCAGCACGTTGGTGGTGGTACGAAGACGGTCCCTGGGGAAGGGAGGGGTGGAAGGAAAAGCGAGGCTCCTGTGAATATCACGGGATTTCAGCTCATGTTTTGAACCAGCTGGCTAAGTCACTGGGGGCATCTCTTAAAATTCTGCTTGGTGCAGCCACCCACTGCATCATTCCATAATAGACATATAACATTCAAAATCGTAGTTACTAATATATATCCGTATAATTAATAACCTATATAACTTATAACTAAGGATATATATTAGTATTAATTTTCAGTTACTAATTAGAGTACCAACAGTAGGAAGGACCCTCCCCTTTCTCCTTTTATTTAAAATTTTTCTTTGGTTCTCTTTCCTACCACTGACTTTCCTTTTACCAGAAGGTCTCAGAAGTGTGACCTAGAGACCCCTGGGGGTCCCTGAGGCAAAAACAATTTTCATAATAATGCTAAGATGTTATTTGCCCTTTTCCCTCTCATTTTCTCATGAATGTCTGTCTAGTGGAGTTTTTCAAACAAACAACACAACACCAAAAATAACACAACAGACTGAATACAGAAGAAGTTAGTCTTGTGTTAAGCTAGACATTAAGGAGATTTGCAAAAATGTAAAACGGTATCATTCCTTTCCCTAAATTTTTGGTTTGGAAAATGATATTTTTCCATAAAAATGTTATATATGTTAACATGTAATGAATGGATTATTGTAACCTTTAAATGAATTTAACATTTAAAAAATGCCTAAGTTTTTCTAACATGATAAATATTGATAGATATGACCCACACAGATAAAAGCTTTGGGGGTCGTCAATTTTTAAGTGTAAAGTGGTTGTGAGACTAACAACTTTGAGAACCACAGCTTTATATTATAAAAGTCTTCACACGAGTCAAGTAGTGACTGTGGGCCAGACCACTAGTGGGCTGAATGTTTTCCATGTATCAATGCATTTAATCCTCACAGCACCACCAGGAAGTAGAAGACATTATTGTCTTCATTCTGCAGAGAAGGAAAGTAGGGTGGCTGGGTAACCTGGCCAGTGCCACACAGGGGCAGGACACAAACCCAGATCCAAGTGACCATGGAACTCATGCTCTCAATTAATTATCTTCCCCCCACTTATTGTGCCTTGAGAACACTGAACTTTTTGTGGTCATTAGATCTACCTCATGGAGTCTATGTAGACTCCAACACCTACTGTGTCCTTCTAGGCTGTCACCTTGGGCATCCTGGGGAGCAATTGTAAATGGAAGGAAAAGAAAAGAGGCAGAGAATGTTAGCTGGAAGGGTGAGGGGAAAAGGGCAGAGGGGTGGGCCCCAGAGGTTAGGGTCTGACGTGCTTTTCTTGAAACTTTCCTCAGAACCAAAAATCAATTCCACTTAATGACGCCAGCTCTCTTCCCACTGTCTGCACAGCTGCCCCGCTCGCTGTTGGGGTCAGATGGGAACATCTGCACTGTATTACGCCATTGGAATGGGAAGCACAAGAAGAAAGCCTGAGGCAGCCTGGGAGGCCCGCTGTTCGGTCCCAGCCGCCATGGGTATGTGTTGTGCAATTCAGAAATGGCTTTGCTGATTTATGTTGGCTTTGTAGACAACGGGTTTCCCAATCCCCGAATGGTTTTATAGAGTGAGAAGCGTAGCAGCCAGATGTGCCCCGAAGGCTGATAAGGGAGAGTGTGCACGGCGCCCGGGGCTTGGTGGCCAGATAATGGCAGGGATCAGGCAGGGAGGACAATTTAATTACAGGCCAAGCCTCCCCTCTTCATGGAGCCCTTTGGCAGGGGCGCCAGGCTGCCTGGTGCCCTAGGATGACAGAGGAGAGCCCCACGACAGCAAACCGAATGCGGTCCGAGCGTACTCACAGGAACCAGTCCACTGCAATGATGAGCGTGATGTCGTCAGTGGGCAGGCCCACAGATGTCAGCACGATGACCATGGTGACCAGGCCCGCCTGAGGAATCCCAGCTGCCCCGATACTGGCAGCCGTGGCTGTGATACTGTTAGAAGAAGTCCCCAAACAGAAAACATTTGTTTAAATCTCCCCAGACAGAGAGCAGACCCTGTAAAGCATGCACAGGGGCGATGTCTGACTTGCCAAGTTAACATAAGAGGATGTGCTTTAGAAAACTGTAAGTAAGATGATATAAAACCCATTGAGCTAATAATCGTATTAACTAATATTTATCAAATGCCTATTACGTGCCTCCTGATTTGTTAAGCATGGCTTACCTCATCTGTTTCTCACAACAACACTTAGGAAGTTGGTCCTGTTCTTACAGCTGTTTCTAAATGAGGAAACTTGTGCCTATATACTTTTTCAGGTACCTGGAAGTATTTTGTAAGGTCTAAAATACTGTACAGTTACAATAACAATTTGTTTCTAATAATTCCCCTATCCAAGCAGAGGATTGTAAAGATACTGAACCTGTATGGTTACTGTGGTCAGAAAAAAAATCAAATTTATTAATTCAAAAGCAAAATGATTTATGAACAAGGTTCTGTAGCACTAGCAAGATTTTTTTTTTTTACTAACAATATTTTTTATGGAGGCAGTGTGAACCTCATTTGTAAGGCACATAACCTGTCTGGGACTCAGTTTGTTAAATATTTATTTGATAGGCTTATGTGAGAATGTGAAAATAGTTTTTGAATAATAAAGTATTACCTAGATATAAAGTGGTATTCATAAAGTAATAAGTCTGTGGAAGAGACTTCTTGGTTCCCCCGCATTGTTCCCCTTGTATAGTACTAGAATGTTTAGCTGGTGTATGGCTGCCCACAATGAAACTATATTTCCCAGCCTCCCTTGGAGCTTAAACTAAGTTCTGGCCAATAAGACATAGGTGAAAGTGATCAAGCAAATTGCAGGTTGTGCCATTCCTCCTCCTCCCACTGGCTAAAATTTGGAGGTGATGTTGAGCCATCCTGGACCGCCTGGATGAGGGTGATACCCCGAGGGTGACAGAACCACAAGTTTTGGTCCCTTACACTGTAGAACACCTACCAGCCTGGAGGGCTTTGTGGAGTGGAGCTGCTCCACATGACAGAGAAGTTGAAGTCACTGTAATTGTTATTATTATTTTTAACTCTGACACACGCAACTGAAACTTCTTCATAACGCAGGGCTTTTCAACAAGTATGTCAAGGTATGCCCGAGAATAAGTTATAGTGAACTGAGATATTGAGCTCCCAGCCCCAGTTTAGCTAGACTGGGCCTGGGGCTCCCAGAACCTCCAGGTCCGTCACCTCTGGCCATGATCAGCCCCATCTTTTTTATCCCAATGCATCCTACAACTATTATCATTTCCCAATAGTACAAAATATGTATACAGAGTCTGACATAAATTATTTCTAAATAAACATATATAGACATACACACACAAATGTGAGGGAACTGATAGAGATTTAAAAAGACTAAAGTGACATAAAAACCAAATACAAGCCATAAACCTGGATTTGATCTTAGTCTGGGGAAAAAGCTATACAAGATATTTTGAAACAACTGGGGAAATTTGAATATAGGCTGGATATTCCAGAAGTATTTTTAAGAATCTTACTATTGCGGTTATGTAGGAAACTATCTTTATTCTTAGGTGATACATGCTGAACTATGTACAATGAAGTGTCATGAAGGTGGGGGGGTAGGTGGGAAAGAAGCAAAAATGGCAAAACGTTAACAATTGTTGGTTCTAGGTAGAAGATGTGTGTTGTAATATTCTTTGGACTTTCCTATGTGTAAGACAATTTATAATAAAAATGTGAAAAAACCGATTTATTTTGATTTCCAAATTGAATTGTTAATAAAAAAAAAAAAAAACACACACACACACACACACACACACACACACACACACACACACACACACACTAAAGAGCAGGGTCTGATCTGAATTGTGAGATTTTGTCTCCATTATACTCATTGGTCTGTTGTGCACGATGACTTTCATTAAGCAAAAAGAAGGGACGATATTCACATGTGCACATGGATAAGCCTGGACTGTCTCCAGAAGGATACAAAAGAAACCAGCAAGCAACAGTGGTTGCCTCTGGAGAAGGAAACTAAGAGATTAGCGGAAGGTAGGAGAGGGAAAATTACCTTTCACTAGACAGTTCAAATAATAGTTAAAAAAATAGGGCTTCCCTGGTGGCGCAGTGGTTGAGAGTCCGCC
>NW_006788828.1:744901-762380 GCF_000442215.2 Lipotes vexillifer | reverse complement strand
AAAAAAAAAAAAAAAAAAAAAAGTTAAAAAATAGTCCACAAAAGGAAAATTCTCAACCTATTTCTCAGTGTGCTCTGTCATACATACTGCCTAAAAATTAACCCAAGAGAAAATGTTAGTCCAGTTTTTCAAATGTATTTTTATTTTCCAATTTTTTCAATAAAAGCTAATGAATAATAAAAGCTAAAATTTCAATGCCTTTTATTGAAGTTTAACATTTTTTAAAAAGAGAAATATCCATAGTATGTATTCTACAGATTTTAAAAAGAAAGAGCTGGGTATGTTTATAGATGGTATACGGATGAGTAAGTCAATCAAGTGGCAAGCAGTATGTATGGTATGATTCCATTAATTAAAAAAAAAAGTGTGTATGTCTGTGCATTGGAAAAGGTCTTTGTACACCAAACAGTAACCCTGGTCACCTACAGAAAGATGAGGAGTCATGGTGGCAGACAAGTTTCACTTTTTACTTTATACATTTCTGTATTATTAGAAATGCATTATTAATAAATATGCACATCTGTAGTTTAAAAAAGTAAAAATCTCTAAATATCAAAAATAACACTGTTCCTATGAAGAGTCCCCTCTCCCAGTTTCTTCACTCAAGCCCTGGTCACCGGCTCATCATTTAAAGTCGTTCTTAAGAAAAGGTCGTATAGAATGTTCCTTGTACCTGATTGTAATAATCTGTCCAAAGTTCAGGTCGAAGTTGTTAACTTGAGCAATGAAAATGGCAGCCAAAGCCTCATAGAGGGCAGTCCCATCCATGTTAATGGTGGCCCCTACTGGGAGCACGAATCTGGTGACACGTTTGTCCACGCCATTGTTCTCTTCCAGGCACTTGAAGGTGATGGGTAGGGTGGCAGAGCTGAGCACAATAAAAGAGGACATGTCAGCTGACCATCCTGACAGTTCAGACTGTGCCTGTCCGTTTTGGTATTTTGGACAGAGAGTTCCTTCCTTTCCCATATACTAAGTGAAAGGGAACTAAGTCAGCACTAGTATAAATAGGGGAACAGGGCTAGGG
Source organism: Lipotes vexillifer (assembly GCF_000442215.2). Taxonomy (NCBI): domain Eukaryota; kingdom Metazoa; phylum Chordata; class Mammalia; order Artiodactyla; family Lipotidae; genus Lipotes; species Lipotes vexillifer. The sequence goes on along the minus strand of NW_006788828.1, from coordinate 761,353 downwards.
ACAGTGGGTCCCCTCACTGGGTCATTTGGCAGCTCCCCTGCTTCTGGAGTCCTCTGTGAGGCATCACTTGTGATTACTCCCCATCCCCCAACAAGAGCCTGTGCCAACGCTTGGCCATCTCTCCCTTAGGCAAATGGCAACTGGACGAGGAAGATGAGAATGGGCAGGAAAGGATAGCTGATTTCCATTTTGTCCCCTGAAAGGGTATATAGCCAGCTAGTCTTTGAATCCCAACTAGGTCTGACTAGCATTGGAGTCAAAAAGCCAATTCCTATGTCTGGACATTTAAAACCTGGAAAAACACACCCCCGCCCCTCAGTCTGAAGGTTCTGGTTCAAAGTAAAGTTTGAGATACATTTTCTGATAGAAATAAGCCACGGATGTATGCGTACCTGGAGGAGGTTCCCAGAGCCGTGATGAGCGCTTGCAGCAACCCGCCGATGAAAACCCAGGGGTTTTTCCGTGTTACAAAGAAGTAGAGGAGGGGCAGGACAATGACCGCGTGGATGAGTAAGCCCACGATGACTGTCACTGTGTACATGGCAAGCTGCCCGCCAATGACTCCCATGTCTTCCATCTCAACAATTTTCCCTGCAATCAGGAAGAGGATGCCCAGAGGGGCGTACCTATGTAGAAGCAACACACGCACAGTTGGAAGTCTGATTTCCAACAAGCTATTGCACAGAAATTACCAAGTGATAAGAAAAAGTCAGGAGTTGACTTCCAAACTTTTCTGTGCAGAATACTATGACGACTTGCAGAAACTGTGAACTTCTTTCTTTTCTTTTTTAAAATATAAATTTAAATATAACTAGTGCATAATTAGATTTTCCTCTCACTCAGAATTTCTCTAGGTCACAATTCTTTTTTTCTCCTAAACCAGAAAAAAAAAGGCAGGTTCAGAGGTTTTGCTACTCACCTCTTTTTTTCCTAAATGACTGTCATTTCACCACACCTGGGTCACTTTGGGGGTCCTCAGATGCCACCATCCCCCCATCCCGCTGTCTCCTGCTCCCCTGCTAAGTACTCTGAACAGTCAGAATCCACCAAACCAATATCCAGACTTCTGGGAGCATTTCCCACGTCGGAGCCTGAATCCCAAGCTAAAGCAAGATGCACACGATGGCATTTCAGTGTTTTAGATTTGCAGACAGCTCTCTTAATCAAGGACAACTTTTATTAGTTTTTCCCATATTACACACTACTTACAATATTACTTAGTATTAATCTTTTTTTATTTAAATAAATGTACTCTAAGAGGAAATTGTATGTTACAATGCAAATGAAAAACTAGCACAATTTGCCATAAGTAGAAGGCAATCATAAAATAAATTCAGAGCTATCAAAGTTAATAACATGCATGTTTGTACTACCACAATCAGGTTATGGGTGTTCTAGTTAAGTAATTATTACCCACAGGCTGCTACTGCCATTTGTGATCTTTCGCCTGTAGACTCGAAAGAATGAACAACGGAGACATGAAATGTCTTGTACACATTGAATCAAGGCCCTGCTCTCTTTGTCCGATGTGTGCCGTAAACTACAACACAACTCACATTACCAAAAACAGAGAAGCTGATCACCCTTCAGGAGAAGGGCCTGTTGGGAACTGTGGAGGACTTATTTCATATTGAAAAATACAATGGTTCTTTTAAAAGTCCTTTAAAAACACAGGCCAGGAAATTATAAGAGTACCTGTTTTCAGAAATGTAATAACTCAATGTTGAATGTGCAGGCAAACGTACAGCTCGAAAAGCTACATGTGAGGTTCATTCAGCAGCCTTGAATAGGCTTCTTTCATAAAAGAGGTGAAAGGTGGAGGCATTTTAATAATATGAAGGTAAATGTCCACTTTCAGCTCTGCCAAGATTTCCAAGGAGGGCCCCCAGCATTTCAATGGGGACTCCTGGGGAGACGACATTCTGATCATCTTTGTGCCCCCAAAGTTCATATCCATCTTGAACAAACTCCTGAAAAATGGATTTCTCTGGGCTTTGGGGGCAATAAAGACAAAGGATATTTTTAATCATGATGGTGAGGGCTTTTCTTAGAAATGGATGTTTTCCTGCCTCAGGTGCCAAGAGGGAGTCTGGATTTAAAACAAAGGAAAAAGGGAAAGCAACCCTCACAGGAGGCTTAAACCAATCACAGGGTTCTCTCCCTGCTGGGGAGAGTTTACTTTCCAAGGTCAATGTTCCTCTGTGGATTTAGTCTTTTCCTTTGTCTCCTGCTCTCAACTTTCTTTGAAGGAAGTTGTGTTATAAATTGTGGCTTGGCCTTCCATAATACTTCCCATGAGTCCTTCAGGCTTGACGCAGACTGGCCACTTACACTTCTTTCTTAGGACTGAAATGAGGGAGAGCAGAGCTCAGTTTTTCTGATGGTCTAGGGGCTTTTCCCTCTCCTGGGAATGCTCTTCTCTCAGTACTTTGTATGGCTAGCTGATCACCCACCTCATCAGAGGCCTTTCTGTCCCATCCAAGGCAAATTTTAAGCCTCTGCCCCAGTCACTTTTTATCACATCACATCATATTACGTGAAAGAAAACCTCATGTTTTATTTCATTATTATTTTTTTCCATACCATTTGTGACTAAAGCACATGGATGATTTGTTTGTTTGTTTAAGAATGTAAGATCCACACAAGGTCCTACTGTATAGCACAGGGAACTATATTCGATATCTTGTCATAAACTGTAACGGAAAAGATTTTTAAAAAAGAGAATGTAAGATCCAGGACATCCTTGTCTGTCTTCTTCATTGCTATATCCATGGTACCTGGCATTAAATGCTTGGTATACAGGAGACAATCAATAAATAGGAGACAATCAATAGGAGAATGAATAACTAATTAGTTATCAAACGGAGGGATGAGGAATGGTATCCCATCAGTGCTGGAGTAAGGGAGTTGACACCTTTCAAAAACAAGGAAGCAAACTTATGCAGACAGGCTTGCAGATATGTTCAAGGCCACTACCAGCCCAGAAAGTTACTGATTTTCTTGTGCTTACCCGAATGAGATCATTGCAATTGGCCATCCTGCCTGGTGGCATCTTCCTCAGTACAGAACACAAGTTGATGGCAATAAGCATCTTCTAGATAGCATACATAGCAAATGGAAATACATACCACATTATCACCGCTACCAATCTCATGATGGCTTCGTTAAGAGAATCAAAGAACTCTCTCAGGGCCTGGCCCTGCTCCTTCATGTTTCCAATCACAAATCCGAAGCACATGGAGAAGACAACTAGTCCCAGGGCATTGACCCCATTCACAGACCCTGGCACTGGGACTAACTCCTCTGTGATCCTCGTCAGAGTCTCCATGGCCTCTGACACATTATTTATCACGGCACCCACAAGTGTTTCATTGGACTGGATGGGCACTTTAAAGCTTCTCTTCTCATAGTTGGTTTTAAACTTAAAAAGAAAAGGCACAACAGGGATTAAAGGAAATTTTTGCTTTCTTCTTTTGTACTTTTTGCTCGGATTTTCTATAATGATATACATTACCCCAAATTCAGAGAAAAGTGTTACACAAAGTATCTATCTACCCTGTCTGTCTGTCTGTCTATCTATCTTCTATCTATTTACTTATCATCTATCTAATCTGTGACAAACCTCTACTATTTCCTCAGCACAGACAAACACACACACACACTCAAATACACAGCAAACCATAATAGGAAAGAGGTTGAAGATGGAGTAAACAGATGCAAGTGCTCCTGCTTTTCTCTGAAACCCTAATAAAATGACTATAAATTCAAATATTTACAATAATCCCTTTACCCTCTATGGGTTCATGTTAGGGGATCATGGACAAATCACCTAACATCCCTAACATATGTCTAACACCTAACATATGTGCTCATATTGCACAGCTGTGAAACAGGGATAACTGTGCTGGTCCTACCTCACAGTGTTGTTGTAATGATCAAATTAAACAGAATATATGAGAACATCTGGTAAACTTTAAAGCACTATATACTAATGTTGGCTAGTGGCGCTCAATAACAAAGCCCTTCAGGGACTAGACTTAGTTGGAGACTTCGGTGAATATTAAACAATTTAAAATCCCCAAAACAACATTCTTCAAAGTATTCCTGATAGTATTAGTTCTTAAGAATAGTTGCGTGAATAATAGTTGAGGATGACAACCCGGTTCTCAAGTCTATAGAAGAGTCTCCTCTTATTCAAGAGATGGTCTTTTCTCCATAGCTTCTGCGTAGAGGCCCCAGACAGAAAATGCTGAGTGTATTACTGTGGCTATTTGAAACAATTAAGCCCATCTCTCTATGATTTTTAACGAGAGCGGAATTTCTGGCCTTCACATTGACGGGGGTAAAGCACCAGAGAGAGTAATAATCTATGGATGTTGACTGGATCTAGAGTCTAGGTGAAGAAAGCACAGCTGTACACGAAGGGCTGGGCCATTTCTCTACCAAGAGTAAATGGGAGACTTTTTTGTCCTGTGGGAAAGCACTGTTCCCAAACAAGGACATGGCCAGCTGTCAATACTGTAGACATATTCCCTAAACAATCAGTGGCACTGCTCGTAATTTTAACAAAGGAACTGACACCTTTTTGTCAGTCAGCTCTCAAATCTCTATTCTACTGGGGTGCTTATGCATTTTATGGATTGTCTAGGGTGAATTTTCAATCCCAATTAGCCTTTCCTACACCTCCAACGCTTTCCCCTTAGACACAGTTTGCAGCCTACACAGAAATTGCAATCTCATTTGCATTCTGATCTAAGACAAATAGATCTGGGATGATACATTTGCTTCCCTTTCAAAATCCTGTAAATGCAATCCCAAACCAAATACAATAAATCTTCATGAGTCAGCACTTTTCCAAGCATTGCTAGAAATCAGCATTTTTGATGTCACCTAGTGCCAGCTGACTAACTGGAATAGTCAGCTCCGTGGTGCTGGGGTTGGCTGGTTGGGTCGAAAGGGGTTTATTATTTATAATTACAGTTGTTTTGAATAAAGAGAGTTAGATTTTGCCCTCACAGGCTTTTTTTTTTTTTTTTAAATAAAGAAGGAATTCTGTTTGAATTTTGCAGTGCGCACATGCATTACGTATTAAAAATGGTCAACACAAATTTTGAAAAGGGAAAAAAGCAAAGGGTGTAAAACCTGGTCCTCCATGAGTTTGGAGTTTGATTTTGTTTGTTTTACAGATCCCAAGCACAAGGGTTAGGGAATTACAACAAGGGTGAAGTGACACCATCTGGAGAAATGTTTGGGAGCTATTATTTAACAACTAGAATGTCTAATTGTTTCCCTTTTAATATCTTGGGCAACAAAGCTTTTTTGTTCAGGTGACGTTAGAATGAACTTTACTAATTTTATCCCCTAATAGTAAAATGTATTTGTGTCTTCAACACAGAGAGCCAAGAGTTGCTTGGATTCGGGGCTAAAGGGAACTGGATTTCACTGTGGCCTCCTGCTAGGTGTCTCATCAGCCTGGATACCCCTTCCCAGGAAGCAGAACGGGATGTAGAAGCAGAAAGAGGATGGGATTTGAAATCAACACAATGAATTTGAATTCAGGTCTGCCATTTACTACTTGTGAAATCTCACACCTACTACATAACCTCTCTGAATTATCACAGATAAGTTGTCTCATCAATGAAATGAGGACAATGATACCCGTCATATTTATGTGAAGAGTAAATATAACATTAGTGCTTGGTACAGAGGGGACATTCTATACATGATGGTGGCAGTGCTTTCTGATGTGGTTCCTCCTTTAGAATCTCTAAGGCCCTTAGTAGACTTTTAAAAAAACAACCCATTGATTTTTAAAATCAAACCCAGAAACATGAATAATCTCCCTAATCTTTAAAGCAAGCTGTAAATATATCTTATACTGGAGTTTGCTTGCTTGGTGAGCTTTTGTTTATGGGCTATGGGGGAAAGGAGAGAGAGTCTCCTGATTAGCCTTCTTAATAATTAACAGAGACTTAATGAGACATTTGTATGCAAGACATACAGTGTCTGGCAACTAATAAAGCCTTCAGTACAGGGAAGACCACCCCCTCTCCTCTCCCAATTCCCCAGAAAACTCTAGTGCTTTCCATCCGCTTGGCAAGAGAAGTGTTTCTTACTACAGAGAAATGGGAAAAAATTAAATTAAATTAAAAAGAGAACCCTACTCTGTTTGGTACACCAAAGAGGAATTTTAAAGGTGAATTAGTGGCTGTGTTTACCTGTTTAAAGCAAGCTTCCACCAGATTTGGAGGGAACATATTCCTGCAAAGAAAATAATGGTCACTTGAAAAATTCCCAAATAATAAATTAGTTCCTTAAATACTTTTTCTTTGTGTCTAAGGTAAAGATTGCACTGAAATAAGCAGCAAATGGAAAAAGAGAAAGATTTTGGTGGATCTTATGAAATGGGACGTAGGTCATCCCTCAGTGTGGCCCATGTAGTTCAAGGAAGTCCCAAATTCAACTCATCTGTCCTTTTGTCAGATAATGGGATTTTTTATTCCAACATCAAACCCTGCTCCTAGGAAAAACCCAAGCAAGAATGGAAATGCCTTTTATCATAAGCATTCTGGTTAACTGAGGTATTATTCAATAATGGCCATTTTGGTATCATGCCATGTGTTTAAGGACCAAGTGCTCCGAATCAAATGTCATGGTTAGACTGTTCTCCACAGAGTCCTCCCAAAGGCCCTCTGGGGGATGAGATGTTGACTCTGAATTGCTAGAGCTTCTGAGGCTCTTTGGTGACCAACAGGGAGATGGCCCACAAAATTTGAACTTGAGGCCCATGTGGCAGGGTTTGTTACTGCCTCAGTGCAGTGTTTGTGTTCATGGTGGGGAAGAAGTAAGAGGCAACACTCTCGCTGGGGAATCTCTAGCCAGCTGTATGACCTTGGCTAATTCATGGTACCCATGTAGGTCTCAGCTGACTCATCTGTTAAAGAGGAGATTGGATTAAACTATCACTAGGGCTCCAAGACTAAAGACTGCGGGAGAAGGAGACATGACCCAGGCAGTTGGAGAGTCTGAGATTCCAGCAGGTGTATGTCATCAATCAGATTTTAAGGTTATAAACTCTGGTTTCTTCCTACTGCCTAGACCAGGGGTCCCCAGCCACCGGGCTGTGGAGCAGGTAGTGAGCAGTGGGCCAGACAGCAAAGCTTCACCTACCGCTCGCCATCGCTAGCATTACCGCCTGACCATCCCCACTCCCCAGGCTCCATCCGTGGAAAAATTGTCTTCCACGAAACTGGTCCCTGGTGCCAAAAAGTTGGGGATCTCTGGCGTAGACCATCCTGTTTCTTTGTCCTTCCCATCTATGCTCTATGGGTCTGTTTCTACAAACCCTGAGAGAAAAGTGAGTTTAGGAGATTCCAAGATAAATGCTCGAACCAGGTGTCTGGGTGGGGACAGGTTAGTCTTACACTTGTCACTGGGGCAAGGAGGGGCAGAAACACACCAGACAGAGAATGACAAGATCCCAATTATTTAAAGAAGGAGTAGAAATTATACAGAAAGAAAATATAATAAAATACCCCTAATCCAAACTCCCTGAGGGTAAAGTTCCTGAAAAAAAAAAACGGTGAAAAGCCTTAATTAATTGTACAAATTAAATAAAGTCATTATCATTGGGTGCCAGCTTGGTATGAAATAATACAGAGTGGCTTGTTACCTTCGGATAATTGCAATTAGCTCCCTGAAGAGGGCTTTCAGGGAGGCACCGTGGGGCTGCCTTGTGCTTACATACAGATGATACAAAGTCACTCATGGTCAGAATTGATAGGTGCTGCTGAAGAGACCCTTTGTTGCCCAAATCACTCCTGAATCTACCGGCCACAGACCCATCCCTTGAGATGGCACGTGAACTCAAGTCCCTAGGAGGAGGTTCTCTCAGATAGTCGGTGGGGAATTCTTTAGAGTAGGCATCTAGGATTGGTAAGCCAGTCACTCTGCAAGTACGTTGTAGAGAAGGGAGGAAAGGGCTAGGTTTGGGGAGGACAGCCTGGGTGGGCTACTTGCTGGAGGAATGCTAAGCAGGTGGGGCATTGAGAGGTCCGTGCTGGGATATCTTCCATTTGCCTTTCTCCATCCACTCTCCATCCTGCTCTGTGCCTGGGAGGCTGACGCCTCACCTTCTGGCTTCCTGTTGGCTTTGTCCAGTGTGAGGCGCTGACAGATCACAGGGCAGTGGGAGGAGAGAAGTGGATGTATATATTCTTCCGGCTCTCTCTCTGGCAGGTTGGGCAACAGCTTCCTCCCTCCAAATTAGAGCTGTAGCCCCTATCCTGAGGGCCCTTTCCCTCAGGACACAGCCCGTCCTGACTTCCAGTAATGGCTCCCTTCCTTTCCTCAGAGCCACAGGTGGTAACAAAACAGCTTCCTATTGCTGTTAGCCCTCTAGTGTCTCCCCATCACTTGTAGGTTCCCTTTACCCTGCCCACACCTTTGCAAACCCTGTTCAGTGATCCTTTTGGGCTTGCAATACGCTTCCTGCCAGCAACGGACCGATGCAAAGGCAAGTGTGGAGAGAGAGCAGGCAGGGAGGTGCCAGGCTCAAACTTGGGCTTACTTCTCAGTTCTGTGTCCAACATATTCTATCCTCAAGTCTGTTTCAAGTATTAGATAAGCTAATTTGTAATCAGTGTACGGTCTATGTACAAAACAATGCTAAAGAAGCCATCCTTTGGTCTTTTATTATTGATCTGCCAAATCCTTTCTTCATAAATAGTACAAAAGGAAAACCTTGGGACAGGTATGATCAGATGATCTCTAAAGTCCCTTTTGGAAATACATTGTCGTGTACAATGGATGATGATACAGATCACAAGTTCCAAATTAAAAGAGTCCAATGAACAGGCTATACTTGAAAAAAAAAAAAAGTAGCCTTAAAGAGGAAGACTTGAGAAAAGTAGGTAAGAATTATTGAAAGGCATTATGTTAAGTGAGATAAATCAGAAAGAGAGAGACAAATACTATACGATTATCACTTATATGTGGAATCTAAAAAATACAACCAATTAGTGATTATAACAAAAAAAGAAGCAGACTCACAGATAATAGCGAAAAAACTAGTGGTTACCAGTGGGGAGAGGGAAGGAGGGGGCAACATAGGGGTAGGGGAGTAAGAGGCACAAACTATTAGGTATAAAGTAAGCCACAAGGATATACTGTACAACGCAGGGAATAAAGCCAATATTTCATAATAACTATAAATGGAGGATAACCTGTAAAAGTTGTGAATCACTATATTGTACACCCGTAACATGTGTAATTGTACAGCAATATACTTCAGTAAAAAAAGCACACACACAAAAGAACTAGCAATATTGCAAGGTGAGCTGCACAGTTGAGAGGATGACTGAGTGCTCAGATTCCGAATCCTAAAAGCAGGGCTCTTAAATCCTTATCTCCTCCTTGCTCTTCTCACCTCTTTCACATGAGATCAGAAAACGGACACTTACTTCAATTTCTGTTAGAAAGAGGTAAAGATGTAACCTTCATTTCAAGCCCAGCGGGACTGGTTCAGTCAGATACCTCTTCTAGGGTTTGATCAGCTCCCCCAAGAAGAGGGGTTGGGTGGTCAAAATATACCCAAAAGGATGGGCTTGCAAGGACGTACCTGATCAAGTCCAGGAAGGCGTCTGCAGCTGTCACTTGTACAATTTTGCCTTCTCTGTGCATGTTTTCCTTTGTGCCCTTCCCAGGATGGATGATGATGACAATGATTATGCCAATCACCACGGCAATGATGGTCGTAGTCATGTAATAGACTACAGCTCGCATCCCCATCTTCCCTGACGCCTTACTATCTAGGGCCGCCATTCCTGGGGAAGGCAAACAAAAGGAGATTTTCAGCAAATCAGTTCAGGGAATTTTCCAGTGGAAGGTCACGGGAAGAGCACTTCCTTCACCACTCCCCTACCCTCTCCCACCCAGCAATGGGATTTTATACATGTTATGAGAACTTGGCACCAAATTTAATCAGGCCATCAACAAAAGGTGAAGGGAAAAAGCCATGGAATGGCTAGGCATCAGCTGTGTCAGCAAACACGTGATCACCTATTTTCTGCCCCAAGAATTGATATCATGTGGCTCTCTGATGGTTTGAAGGGGCAATCAAATTCTTTCCTAGGTTGCTACTAGTTGGGGAAGCTGTGAGTGTTCATTAGTGAGTAGTGTGTGTGTGTGTGTGTGTGTGTGTGTGTGTGTGTGTGTGTGTGTGTGTGAAGAGATACCTTAAAAGGTTTCTGGCAGAATAATCTAAGCATAACTCAAGTTTTGAGCACTGTGCAGACTGACACGGATTAACTGCCATTAAGTTCTTTTATAAGAATTATTTTATGTATGTACTTGGGAGTCTTTTTTTTGGATATATTTATGTAAACTTTCAGCTATTATTCTAATCACCTACTGATTTATCTTCAATTTACATTTAAAGTAGGCCAGAGTTCTCGAATAGCTTCTCTGTTGTTTCATTTTATCTCATCTCATCACAATTTTTTAAAAAGAATCATGTTGGTGGGGTTCTTCTCATTTTTGCACTGTGTCTTCCTCCACCTTGTCCCATAGGCCTGGAGTATCTTATCTCATGTGAAACATTCTTTCCCTCATTTTTAGGACATCTTCAAAATCTACCTCAGGCAAGGCATTATCCCCTGTGAGAGAGGAGGTATGACTTTGAAGGTTTCCCTAACTGCTCTAGCCAATGGAACACATCTCCATACCTCTTGGGATGGAAAAAAATTGGAAATGACCCAAAACTCTCAAGAGATTAAGTCATCTTAATAATAATATGGGCTCTTCTGTTTCATTAACCATTTCCTCACTTCTCTTCCTTCTTCCTCCTCCCCAAATCCGCTAAACACTAAAATCCAATTATAGCATCATCCAATTATAGTTAATCAAACTATTTTCCTTACTATTTAAAATCATGATTCTATAAACGTATTAAAAGTTTATATTGTATTTCAATGATCAGTATCAGATTCTAATAGTGGTTCAACATGTAGGTAGTGACCCTGTTCATACCAATGTATTGATATTTAGAGTAAGGTAAAGTATTGAAAAAAATAGTGTCCTTGATTGCCAGATACCTCACTGGGTTTACCCCCAAATCTTGATACAATGCTAATGAGCTCTATGGGAACTGAAGCCATGACCTTCAACTTATAATTTCATGTGTATTTGAATCATATCATTCATAATTTTCATAATAAGCACTTAGTACCTGCTACGTTCTTATTTTTAGCAATTTATAAGGCAGATTAAAAAACAAATAAGTAACTTTCTAAGGTCTTAGTTAACATCAAGTAAAGTGAAGGGGGAACTTGAACCCAGATCTTGTGTAACTGAATTTAACGTACTTTCTCCCCCTGAGAAAACCATCTACAGTTCCCACAAACAAGGAGGCCAATTTTGACTTTAATGCATGAACTTAGCTTCTTTTATCCTTGCCCTGGGTTTCTTGAAACCCAGGATTAAGACCCACTTATGGGGGAGGCGCCACTTCATCACTTCACCATCATTAAAAATGGGCTAATCTGTTCTCAGTCCAAGTGGTCCCATCCCCCCAGGTTCATTCTCAGGTCTCCATCATATCTCAAAACATCTTGGCTTTCCTGTGCTTGAAATCATTTCTCCCAGAAGGGGCCCACTCTCTTTCCCACCATTGCCTGAGCTTGTCACCACTGAAGCCTGCAATTCTTCGGTGGGCGAGTGGTGTGGGCACAAAAGGCCGGATATCTCTGCTAGGGGTACCAGGCGGCAGTATTTTCTTCCTCCGAGATGCTTTCTTTCCCTCTCGCCTTCTATTCTGTGGTGCTGTTCCGTTCTCTCGCCAACTCTTCTCTGCCGCTCCTGCCCACTATTCCCGACCTATAGCTATTCAGAGAGAGCGCTAAGTGGTCAAGGCAGAGCACTGGAAACCAACGTGGCAGACAAAGGAGGAGGCTTAAATCTCCCTCCCTCCCACCATGGGGGAGGGATGGGGAAAATTATACCAGAATCCACAGACAGCTACAGGGCCATCGGCTCTAGGAAACAAAGTTTATAGGTGTTTTTTTTTTTTTAAGAAATAAAGTTTAAAAAAAATGAAAACCAATAAGAAAGTATTTTCTCCATATGCTCTAATTCTGAAATAGATGAAGACAAACATTGAGGCATTTTTTAGCAATGAGCCCAGGAGAACCAACAGTCAAATGAGAGGCCTCACCAACCTCTGCATATTGACCTTGTTCCTCTGAAAGAGAATAAAGCAGCAGCTCTGATTGTTTCAGCAGAAGAAGGAATGTGTGCGAGTATCTTCGTTAACCGATTCTCCACTTAGGTCCTTCCCCTAAAAGGGGTCTGGTGTCCCACAGCGGGGCTGCCTGCCCACTTCTGCTCAGGGTACCCCAGCATCCCCTCTCCCCTAACCACTCCCCTTTTCTCTAAGGCAGGCTTGTAAAACTAAAGGGACCACTAGAAGCAAAGCCACACACTGTCATCAGGGTAACAGCAGGATGGATGTGGACAATCTGTCACAACACTGGGCCTGAAAGAGAATAGCCTTGATGCTGGTGGAGTCAAGAAAATGCAGGAAGAGCTCTGGAAGGCGAAACCCCACATAAGCAAGCTGTCATTCTTCCTGTCTCTTACCCAGACTCTGTGACCATCTTCTTTCTCCAGCCTCCTGAAATTCCAGACAAAGCTCTACACTAGAGATGACACGCGTCTGGGCACAAGTGTAAAGTACTAAATCACTTTGTAGAAAAGGGAACTCTGGTAGGAAGTGCCCTAAATGTTTGAGAAGGGAAAAGTTTGCATTGAGCCTTGTCACTTTAAAATATATGGAAGAGGGGCTTCCCTGGTGGCGCAGTGGTTGAGAGTCCGCCTGCCGACGCAGGGGACACGGGTTCGTGCCCTGGTCCGGGAAGATCCCACATGCCGCGGAGCGGCTGGGCCCGTGAGCCATGGCCGCTGAGCCTGCGCGTCCGGAGCCTGTGCTCCGCAACGGGAGAGGCCACAACAGTGAGAGGCCCGCGTACAGCAAAAAAAAAAAAAAAAAAAAAAAAAGAAAAAAGAAAAAAAAATATATGGAAGAAAAGGGCACTGTGTTGAGGGGGAAAGAGGTCCCTTGGGTATGTAGGTACTTGCGGGAGTATGTTATGACAACTATGTGTTCATCTAAATACGTATTTGAGAAACACACTCCAGAGCAAGTAGTAAAGATAGGTGATCTTGACTGGTCCCTTTTGCTTCATTTGATCTGGGCTTAGCTAAACCAGCCCCATTCAAGACATCCTGACATCTTTATTATGAAAACAATCTGTCATCAGAATTCAGATCCTCTTGAAACTCAGAGAAATACAATATTGTCTGTTGCTACAAATTCTGTGAGAGTTCTTCCAATTACAATGACATGTTTGTAAGTTTATATGTTTTGTAAATATTCAGTTAACTTTTGTGCTGGTTCACTAACTCACCAAATTCGCCCTCTGATCAATGGCACATATTCATCTAATTTCATGACAACTGTATGTTGTAGATATTGTTGACACCATTTGAAAGGTAAAGAGACGAGGCCAGAGATGTCAAGTAACTTGCCCAGTGTTGCACAGCTAGTAAACAGCAGTGGCAGGATTCGTACCCACCATCTCAAGGGAGTAGTACCCTTTCCACTATACCTCAATTCTAATGGACAAGCTAGGAGTCACCCACATTTCATTTGCTTGTTATCCACGCTAACTTTCTTGCTTTTGAGTTCAATATTGAAATGAGCCATCTGACTGGAAGAAAATTTCACAAAGGGAGGTAACTGTGGAAAAACTCTGACATTCCCCACCTTGAGGAGAAGTAACACTGGTCACCAGAAGGACTAGCCAGAGAGCTGATCAATCAGTTCAAATTCCTCTCTATTCCTAGAAAAACAGCCCGGAGCATGTTCTAATGGAGGGTGGAGGGTCATGGATATTTGCTGACTGTGGGCACATGGGTCTTACTTTCTTTTCTAAAAATCAACCTGTCAATAACTGGTCATCAAGAAACTAATCCATCATTCATTCCTGCAAACCTATTATATGTTTACCAATGAGTATGGCATCTAAGAAAGATTGAACAAGACATTTTCTAGAATGTAAAAGATTTAGACTTTTCTTCAAAATACCTGGGTATTTTAGGCAGCAGTCACTCTGAAGAGAGAGGAATGGAAGAGAGTTTCTTGATACAAATGGGTCAATAGGCATTTACCTCTTTATTTATGAAGACAGTCTTTAGGTAATCAGTTCAGCATAACAGATGTGCACCAAATTCACGTTTTTGGGGTGGGGTGGGGAGGGAGTGTTTCCTAAATATGTGTATGGAACTGTCTAAGTCTATTGTAAATTAGATTTCTTCTGGTACAATACTGGTGTGACTTCTCAGATAAATGAAATATGTATCCAGTCAAGTATTAAAGGGTAACATAAATAATGTCAAGTTCCCAAGGCTCTATTATTTGTATGGATTTTATTCTCCCATCAGCTAAAAATCTGTCTTATACATTAATGTGTCTCAGTCTATTTCCCCAATAACTCCTATTTCTGGTTTGAAATGTAAAATCTAAAGAAGCAGCGGTCTGTTATGAATTGTCTTTCTACTCGTCCTCGTGGTGTTTCGTTGTTCTTCCAGGGCCACTGGATCAGCCCAGAGAGGATGGAAAAGGGGGGATGGCAACTGCTGATTCAAGAATATTGTTCTGTTTCAGTTGTTATTTTATTTTACATATACTCCTTCTCCACCATGGGCTTCTCAAACACTCATCTAATGAAAGCCGCCTGTTCTCAACCCTCCTAGAATTTCAAGATGGGCAAACTTACAAGGAAATCAAGGATGAGCTCTAGTATGTACCGTATTCATTTGAATAAAAGGTAATGATTTTTTAATAAGAAAGTTAAGCTTTAGAAATACAATATACTTCATATTTACAGACTGAAAAGTGAGCTCTTGTGTCCTAAAGCAGCTGCCCATTGCTGGAGCAAAGGCACACTGGAACCCTCAGCAATGGACAGTGAACAGGAGAGCCACAAAGCTCCGAGGAAAGGCAGTGAGGGGGAGGGAGTGAGTGTGAAACAAATCACTTTAAATCTCTGTCTAAAACTATGCGAAGGTTTTTTTCCCTGAAATATTGTCTCTGCCTTCTTTATAGCCTAGATTGGAAAAAAAAAAATTCTATGATTCTAGGGGTTCTGGAACAGAAGGCAAATCTTTAAAAATTAGGTTAGAAACTGTATCACGAGGGGCTTCCGTGGTGGCGCAGTGGTTAAGAATCCACCTACCAATGCAGGGGACAAGAGTTTGAGCCCTGGTCCAGGAAGATCCCACATGCCGCGGAGCAACTAAGCCCGTGCACCACAACTACTGAGCCTGTGCTCTAGAGCCCATGAGCCACAACTACCGAGCCCGTGTGCTTCAACTATTGAAGCCCGTGTGCCTAGAGCCCATGCTCCCCAACAAGAGAAGCCACCGCCATGAGAAGCCCGCGCACCGCAACAAAGAGTAGCCCCTGCTAGCCGCAACTAGAGAAAGCCCGTGCGCAGCAACAAAAACCCAATGCACCCAAAAAATAAAATAAATTAAATAAATAAATTTTTAAAAAATACGAAAAAGAAAGAATTCTTAAAAAAAAAAAACTATCATAATTTTGCATCACAATGAATACGCTGGTTATAGCCTCAGAATTTCATTGAAGAGACAATATTTCAAACTACTTGAGGCCAACTTCAGGCATTTTTAGAAGCACGTTCTTCTGCTTTTTTTTTTTTTTAAATCTGGCTCCTTAATTAATTAATTAACTTATTTATTTTTGGCTGTGTTGGGTCTTCGTTTCTGTGCGAGGGCTTTCTCTAGTTGTGGCAAGCGAGGGCCACTCTTCATCGCGGTGTGCAGGCCTCTCACTATTGTGGCCTCTCTTGTTGCGGAGCACAGGCTCCAGACGCGCAGGCTCAGTAGTTGTGGCTCACGGGCCTAGTTGCTCCACGGCATGTGGGATCTTCCCAGACCAGGGCTCGAACCCGTGTCCCCTGCATTAGCAGGTAGATTCTCAACCACTGCGCCACCAGGGAAGCCCCAAAGAAGCACATTCTTCTTAAAAAATGGTGGTACAGTGATTAAGAGTTCCGGCCCTAAAGTTAGAATACCTGGATTCCACTTCTAGCTCTGGTACCATGTGACCTCTGTAAGCCTCAGTTTCCTCATCTATAGAATGGGAATAAGGAAAGCTCTCTCACAGGGTTTTCATGACATTAAAGGGACTTCTGTACAGAAAGCACTTAGCATAATGCTTGGCACATAGTAAGCATTCAAGAAACGTTGGCTGTTATTATTATTAATTAATCAGATAAATAATAAGCTACTCTCTAAGTGTTATTTGACTCTCTGAGCCTCCATTTCACCTAGACAAGAAGATAATAATACCTACATTGGAAATGTAGGGAA
>NW_006788828.1:741032-744843 GCF_000442215.2 Lipotes vexillifer | reverse complement strand
AGGGAAAACTTACGTAAAGAATCTGTACAAAATAGGTGCTTGATAAATGTTAGTTATGATTATTATATGACTCCCTCTACTAGAATTTTAGTGTCAAGAGAGCAGAACCATATGTCTTATTCATTGATGTAGCCTCCTTGCCCACAACAGTGTCTGCACAGGAAGGCGCCCAATGAATGTTTGTTGAATAGTCATTCTTACCACCAGTGCGGCTATTATGCCCGAAGGAAGCCACACACAGTTTTTAAAAAAGCATTTAGATTAGGCTCCTGTTCAAATGACGAGCACTAAAGTTGCTCTTGTTTAAAGCACTCTGAAATGTGGACTCACCAATTTTGATTGCTCCTCCTGCCAATTAATCCAAAATAGTGAGGTTCCTTCTATCTTGAAGAAGGAGAGACAGACCTTGTGGGGGAGCGACCGGGTATCACCTGGAGCTTTATCTCCAGACCTGGGAGGTCATCCGAGCAGGGCAGGAGGGGCGGGAGGCTGGCACAGTCCCATGCAGAGAAGGGAATGGAAGAGGGGGTGGGGTCTAACACGTGGTTAAGTGGGTCATGGCTAGTATTTTTATCCATTAATGAAAGAGGATAGGAAACAATAGAGTGCATACATGGGGTAAAGGTATTGTTTTGTGAAACTTTTTTCAGCTCTGTGTGTGTATGTCCGTGTGTGGCCAGGTCACAGTGTAAACTACATTTGTAGGTTCTGGTAAAAAAAAAAAAAAAGGTTTGCAAACACTGGTATCTACCCCCTTTCAGTTAATAGTAGAGGCTTTAACAAGGAGCCACGAGCTATGGACTTCCCTTCCTCTCACCTTGCTTCTGATGCCCTCGGGCTGCCCACCCACCATACCCAAGACCTCATCCCATCTCGCTAGCGGGGACCTAGGACAGGACGGTGCTGATTTCTGGAATCTGGTCAACTCATTTGAACAGAAATTCTACAGACATTGTAACAAGGGAAAAAGTTTTAGAAAAGGTTTGTTTCGTGGAATATTGAGCAAAGAAAATCCTTTTACTTTAATCCGTGATTCTTTTACTTTAATCAATGATTCTTAGTGAAGAGAGTTAGACCATCTCCACAAAGAGCTGAGAATGATTTTGTGGAATTCACAGTCAATTAAATCACAAGTATTCTCACGTGGGTTTTCACCCTAGCCAACTTTTCCTTCCCGTTATGGCTGTTCACAGTCTCACAGAACTTGGCATTTCATTCACCTATAACACCACTTAGTTTTATGAAGTTATATTGCATGAGAACGACAAGGAAGCTTCCTTACAAATTTACCACTTGTGATGGCATTTGTCAGGCAAGTTGATTTTTTAACTTGACCCTTACAACTTGTCAATGAGTCTTTTTCTGAGCTCTAGTGTGCATTAGTAGAACGCAGTGTGGAAAGGTAAAAGGGAAACTTTCTCTTTCAAAAGAGTGTTAAATAGAAAACCTAGCAGAGCAGACACTAGTATCATTGGCAGAAAAAGTCCTATCATAAATCACCTTTTATTCTCAGTCTGGTAGGACTGAGCAAATGATCCCTTTTCCCTGGCCATAGACATCCTTGAAAATGAACTTTCACAGAAGGAAGCAGTGAGGGGAAGCAGAGGCCCAGCTTCAATGGCTGCTGCCTCTCATGTCCAAGAGCTTCTGGGTCCTTCCCCTTAACCTTTGGCGGGGGGTGGGCAGGGAAGGGGACTGCTTCTCCGGGGTACCAGCTGGTGAAGCCCTCTGAGGGGTCAAGCTTTGCCCTTCTCTACACTGGCCTTAACCATCCAATAGCCTCATCACAGCCTGACACAGCCCTGCCATGAATGGTTCCAGTAACGCGGGAACCTACCACACCGACCCCCTCTCTCTCTCAGCGAGGTCTCAGGAAACTCTCAGAAGGGCCAGCTCTGAGTTTCACGTCTCACAGCCCATCGCTGCTGGTGTGAGCCCCACGGGGAGGTGACCGTTCACCCCACACACTAGCCCATCCTTCGCTCACGGTATTGGAATGTGCCACACAATATGCTTTTTTTGAAGAGGAACCAGGGAGTCGTTCATCTTCTTTATGTGCGCTAAGCAGAGCAAGAGGGAGAGGCGAGTGGGACCCACGATGAGCTGGGGAGTAGTGATTAGTAACAGCTGACAGCCTCAGACCGAGACCCTTTCTTTGGTTACCTCATTGTGTAGCAGCTGAGCACAAAGGAATGACTGTCTTCTCGCCAAGACTTAGAAACCCAGGACCACAGAAAATAGCAGCTAAAAGAAAAAGTGTGGGTTGGGTGGTTAGGGCAAGGGCCGATCAGACGACTCTTGGTTATACCTGTGAAGCCTGGCTTTGAAAAGAGACCCCTGTGATGTGGAAAGTCACACCCACAGGCAGTGGACCTTCAACCAGCCCCAGCCAGGAGCACTGATGTGAATGGGGAAAGTAGGTGACTTCACTCACAACAGAAAGAGCACGCAGAGAGCAGCAAATTGCTCTGGTTTAATGAGAGGAAGTTCTTTGAGGGCCAGAGCTCCAGCCCCCTCTGCCTTTGCAAAAGAATCACGATTTACAACCAACCACCGGATGAGTTGTTCGCAATTTCTGTAACAGCCCTCTTTACTTGGGGTTGTCTAACTTGCCACGGAAAAGAAGACCTTTTATGTTCTGGGCCTCGTGCAACTTTCTTAAGAAGGTGGTGATCAAAACAGCACATTTTCTAAAATAGCTAGTGGGAAGCAGCAGCATAGCACAGGGAGATCAACCTTAGAGGGGTGGGATAGGGAGGGTGGGGGGGAGATGCAAGAGGGAGCGGATATGGGGATATATGTATGCATATGGCTGATTTACTTTGTTATACAGCAAAAACTAACACACCATTGTAATGCAATTATACTCCAATAAAGATGTTTCAAAAAAAAAAAGCACATTTCTAGCTGGCAGGATGCTGAATGCGACTGAGTTCTACCACTGGGCCAGGCTTGTCCCAAGTTAATCAAAGGGCATCACGAGTTGACTGCACGACATGTCAGACTCAAGGGGTGCTCTTTCTTCCCATGGAAGGCCTGTCCCTCGCAGAAAAAAAAAGGAATTGAAAGCCTCATAGAAACTGAAAGCGGCATATGGACATTAAAACCCAAATCCATCTGGCCCAGATTCCCAGAACAGTTGAAGCAGGAGTGTGACTCCAGGCCTTGAGGAGGCTGGGAAGCAGCAGAGATTCCTGGGGCCAAAAGTGTCGTACAAACTATGCGACCCAAGGTCCACCCCACCCCTCCAATTCCTTGCCATCAAAAGATTCTGGAACCATAACCCAACCTGAAAACTCTGAAATGAACTGAGGTTAAGTTCTGTTGCCTGAAACTGAAATTAAGATATTTTTAAAAGGTATATTTCTTAAAAAAAAAAAAAAGAAAGAAATAGTTGAGAGTAAAACATGTTCACCTCAGCTATTTTCTGAATTAAATCCAGAATATAGAATCTTATATACTACATAAAAGAATAAATTTAAAAAAATTCAAGTCCACATAGTATGAGTGTGTTTCGTGGTTGGTAATTGCAATCATGGTTGCTTTTGTTGTGGTCATCCATTTACAATGCTTGGTGTCAGTTTATTTATCTCTTGTAAAGATAAAATACAGTGTGTGTGAGTGAAAAAAAAAAAAAAATTCAAGTCCATGTTTTGACCAGTTAAGAGAGTGTACAAAATTAAGTCTTTGGGGATAGAGTTGGGGTTGAGGAGATAGAGGATGCTAGTGGAGATAAGAGAGTTGAGGAATGACAGATAAGAAAGGGGAGAGAGAAAAGAGAGGAAGAAAAGGGAGACTTGAAGCAGAGAAG
>NW_006788828.1:713503-741022 GCF_000442215.2 Lipotes vexillifer | reverse complement strand
GGAAAGAGTTCAGAAGGTGCTTTTATCTCAGTCAGCATATTTCTTGGGCTATGGCCAACACACCTCCTTCCAGTTCTGATTAGTTTTCTCAGCATTTAAAAGTTCATCAATTGTTCTTATCTAATCTATAAAGGAATAGTTGCACCCAGGGAGTGGGAGATTACGCCCCCAACTACCTGACCCTAACAATAAAGCAGTATCACTTCGCAGAGTGAAAAAGACTGTGAACGCTAGAATTGGTTGGCTTCCCTCATCTCTGCCTTACATAAGTCAGAGAACATTCCCTCCTTGGAACAGGAAAAGCTGCATTTTTGCCCCCAGGGCCAAGGGCGACAATGGAATTGAATTATTCCTGATATATTCCACCAGAAGTGGTGCAACATTCTACAGCTTTTTTCCTTCTACACAAAGAAGTTAGTTTTGCAGCATCAGTTTCATATTTTGATGTTTTTTTTCCATGGGGTATTTAGGAATTCCAAAAAATTCGCCGAAGAAAACTACAGGCAGCCCCTTGTATCGAATTTCGCTTATCCTGAGTAGACTTCAAGGAGCTGGAGGATGTCAAAGAAAAGATGTGGAAATGACATTTGGTTGATTTTGAGGCTGACGGTGCATGCGTTGGATTGGTAATATTATTCTTTAACTTGGAATTTAGGGAGAGGGTGGGTAACAATACAGTCGCCAGTGTTTGGAAAAAAACGCAACTAGTGGATGGGCACATTGGAGTAAAATTTGGCAACACAGAATGGCAAAGAGAGAGGGGGAGGGAGAGAGAGAGAGAATATGAACTGGGGACATTGTCTTTAACAAGGAATATGGGATAAAAGATTTATAAATAAGGTAAAGAAAAGCAGGTACAAAACATTGATTTCAAATGACTAATTCAAATGACTACGACTGCCCCATCACAAATAATGGAAAGCGGCAGGAAGGAAGTGAAGTTATATTAAGGGTAACTTACTTCTTTTGAAAGTGGCTATACTAATTGCTTTCATAATTAAAAATTTCTCACTTATGTGTTCACTTGCATTTCATTAAGGACCTTCTCAATGCTCTGGCCAAAGACATGATCATTAAGGCCCTCATGTATTTAGTAAGAAGTAAGACTTAAAAATATGTCATTGTGAGACAGCCCTGAACAAATGAAATGCATAAAATTATCCAGCAGAATGATTTGAGATGGAATTGGGAGGAAAATAGGGAAATTTGTTGGCATATACTGGAAGGAAATGATTGTAATAAACTGAAGGGTTTGCTTGATTTGAATCCTGGCTCCCTTACTTATTAGCTTGTGACTGGTCAAGATATGCAACCTCTCTGTGTCTCAGTAAATGAGGGATAATAATAGGATTTACTTCATAAGATTGTTCTGAGAATTAAATAAATTCAGCATGTGATGCCTTAGAACAACATCTGGCACATATCTTCGCCATGATGATGGTCATTTTTTTGGTTTGTTTTTAAAAAATATTTTAGGTCTGAAAGACTCCTTGGAACACTACTGTAAAATGTGAGATCTCAGTAGGTAAAATTAGATCTTATATTTCTAGGCACACGCGAAGTGCTTTATCTGAGTTAATCCTCTCAAATGACTTGCGTGGTTGGGACTTAACAATGGTCAATAACCATTTACAAATTAGGAAACGGGGGAACTCAAATCTTTCTACCCCCAGAACTGCCCTGGAGATCCTTTGTAAAATAGTCTTCTCTGCACTGGACTTGTATCAATTGTTGATTTGCATTTGATTCGTCTAATGGGGAATTCTGACAAAAATCTGTTAAATTTGTATTTGAAAGGATGCCTTATATCATAGTAAAAAAGTCTTGGTGCATGTGCTGAAAAGTAAAGCGGTGATGATGAGTGGCTACTGTCAAAGCAGTGGGCAGCCTGCACTAGAATTAGTCCGACACCTTGTTGAACTGGAGAGTCATAACATGCCAGCTTTATTCAGAAGTTGATATACTAACAGATATCCTAAATCAAAGAGAAAAAAGAAACCTCAACCATGGGTAACTGCACATTGCAAAGGCCTTTGGGTAATTCCTGGAACTCCCAGGTCTCTTTGTGAAGCAGCAGTATTCCCTCCACCCCATACCCTTCAGAGTGGCAGTTATCAAACTTTCTCTGACCCCATCCATGATGGCACTCACCACCTCCTAGGCTAACTCTTCATTGTTGGGCAGCTTTGATTTTTAAAAACCGGTGCTTAAAAAGAACTGAAATCTGGGGCTTCCCTGGTGGCACAGTGGTTGGGAGTCCGCCTGCCGATGCGGGGGACGCAGGTTTCTGCCCCGGTCCGGGAAGATCCCACATGCCGCGGAGCGGCTGGGCCCGTGAGCCATGGGCCGCTGAGCCTGCGCGTCTGGAGCCTGTGCTCCGCAACAGGAGAGGCCACGACAGTGAGAGGCCCACGTACCGCAAAAAAAAAGGAAAAAAAAAAAAAACTGAAATCTGGTTCTTTATATTTGCCCCTGAGATACATTTTTGCTTCTGGAGGAACACAGAGCAAGTCCGGTCCACATTTATCAGAGAGACCTCGGTCTTCTTTTCTCCAGACTAAATACACATCATTTCTCCAACTGATCCTCATGTATCACTGTTTTCAGAGGTTCATCAACCTGTAATCCTTCCCACTGCCTAGCAATCGGGGCCCTCATGCTCTGATCCAAACCTTCTTTTCTCAGCTTCATTTCCTACGAGGGCCGATTCTACCATATTCTTCTGGGCAACCTAGACTACTCAGTATTCCCTAGACACGACTTGAGTTTTCCTGTCTCTGCATCTTTGCTCTTAAGGCTTCTTCTGCTCTTGTCCTCATTTCCTGTGGAAATCCTCCCGCCGGTCCAGCTCCTGAATTCCCAGAGCACTCTTTTTGTGCTTCTCGGCTTCAGAGCCGGCTTTGTTTTACAGTCATGTCTGTACCTGTTGGGCTCTCCATTAATATTTTCAACTCCTTGAGGCTAGAGACTGGTAATGTCTCTTCACATCTTTATTCTGTACACCGGTTAGCACATCACCTGCCCCAAACAGATGTCCAATAAATGTGTCTTGGATTGGATTCAACACCCTCTTAGTAGATACCCTGCTTTGTCAAAGGTGCTCCCGAATGTGCTTGGCACTAAACAAATACTCCCAAGGCGTTGTGACCACTGCAGAGTACAGTGAACTATTTTCATAATTCTACCGAGGAAGCACACGACTATGTTCATTCATTTTTAGCCACCACATCCTACTGTTGGTTCCCATTAAGCTTTTAGTCACATTAATGGCTGCCAAGCTCAGTCGCTCCCCATCCTGTAATTGAATCTTTTGAATCTAAAAGCAGAAATGTGCATTTATCCTCTGCTCAACTTCATTTTGTTGGTTTCCATGCAGCCCTGCAGCCCACTGAAGTCATTCTGACCTGTGCTCAGAGGCATATGTGGTTGAAGCCATTCTCTGGGGGATTTTATATCATCTCAAAACACAGTGTAGGTGCCTTCTGGGTCTTTAAGGTGTTGATAAAAAAAAAAAAAGGAACAGGACAGGTTTTTTTTAATAAGTGCACTAGGGTACTTTACCAGGTATCTTTCCAGGTTGCCGTGGAGCCTTAAACACTCTTTAGATCTAAATGTTCAGTCAGTTTCAAGTCCAGACCACCGTTTCATTAGGTTCTATTATATTGTCAGAGGTATTATAGAAGACTTTAAAATTTCAGAATAACCAAAATAAATTGTGTCAGGAATTCCACAGCCAAATGTTATTATAGGAAGGGAGTACTTTTAAAACATAAAGAGATTCCTTGTAGTACAGGGAACTGTCACAAGATGTTTTGTGAGAATACAGTAAGCCGGACTTTGTAACTTTAGGAAATAACTCTCTTTTCCTAAAAGAACCAGTAGTATCAATCTAGAAAATTATACACTGATAAATATTTTTCTCTATTAAATGGGAATGTAATGTCATTGGGTAGATACGTACATATGTCAAGCATTAATACAAACATAAGTTTTTCAGGACTTCCCTGGTGGTGTAGTGGTTAAGAGTCTGCATGCCAGTGCAGGGGACATGGGTTTGAGCCCTGGTCCAGGAGGATCCCACATGCTGTGGAGCAACTGAGCCCACATGCCACAACTACTGAGCCCACGTGCCGATACTGCTGAGCCCGAGTGCTGCAACTACTGAAGCCCATGCACCTAGAGCCCATGCTCTGCAACAAAAGAAGCCACCACAATGAGAAACCCACGCACTGCAACGAAGAGTAGCGCCCACTTGCTGCAACTAGAGAGAAAGCCCGAGTGGAGCAACGAAGACCCAGATGCAGCCAAAAATAAATAACATTTACAAACAAGATAAAAAAACATAAGTTATTCATATGAGAAAGAAATAACATAATAATTATTTTAGGCTTCAGGAAAGTTCACTGGATAACTCATTGGCAAACAATTCTGAATGTGTTACGTTGATCATTAAAAAGTCCATTATTTAAGTATATGCCTTTAATTCATCTTTACTTTTACTCCTTCCACCAGTAACATATCAGCTTGTGGTTTTCCAGGTCGTAGACCTTCAGTTCTGAACATACCTAATGGTCTGTATTTATTGCTATATGTCTAGTGGCTATATTGCTATGTCCAGTAGGGACCCAATAGATATTTCATTGAACGAATGATGAGTGACAAAGCCTGCAAATTCAGCAGGTAGGAATAACTAAGCCACTGTACTCAATCCACAAATCAATGAGTTATTTATGTAATATCTACTATAACTCGTCACTGTAACTAGGGCTGAGATGCAAATGTCCAAACAGTAGTTCCTATCCTCAAGGAGTTCTTTCGTTGAGTAGACAAGTCATATTCTCACCAAATAACCAAATGATCAACCACACGTGACATAAAAAGGTAAGTGTACAAGTATGGGAAAATTGTGGAGAATATTTAGCTCATATGGAGAAAAGACTTTATCAGAGGCAGTAAAATTAAGGCAACAAATGCACTTTAGCATTATAAATCGATCCAGTACAAATCTAGCGGCCACACCACATGACACTACAGAGAGGGGGCTTTTGTGACAAATAGATCTGAGTTTGAACACAGGTTTGGCCACTTGCTGCCAGGGACACCTTGGGAAGTTTCCTCATCTGAAAATGGGGATAATAATAATGATCTTGCAGAAGGAGTAACAGGTATGTGTGTTCAATGCCCAGCATGTCTTTTATACTCAGTAACTGCTAGCAATTAATATGCAGGTGAAATTTTAAAAGTCACTGACCAATCAAAGAATAAATCTGCAGTCAAGATCATCACTTCACCATTTTAAGGTGGAAGAGGGTAAACATGATCTGAATGGCAATACCAGTGTTCTCATACGTTTTCAGCTTCAGATGTAAATCACACATTATTTAGCCAATTTTTGAGGAATTACCATGTGCCAGGCTCTGTCCCAGACTAAGTAAACCATGTAGCACTATCTCTAATTTGCAAACATCTTAATGCTATGGAAACTTGATTGTAGAGAACATAATCCCACGGGAGAATCTGCAAATACCCATGGAAACCAAGTCTGTTATCAAAAAGCCAAAATTAAATGCTTAAAACTGGGGCTAGGTCATGGCTAAGGAAAGTGAGTCCAAGAAACCAAGAGGCTCAGTGATGTACAAAATGACACCACTAGTTAGCAGTGAGGCCAGGACAGAACAAAAGCTCCACCACGAACTTTGCAAAGTAGTTTAAAGCTTTGTGTTAGCACACCAGTTTGAAACCGGTTAAGTTTACAACAAATAAAGTTTTCCCAAACCTGGAAGGTCATGAGCTTTTTCGGCAAATGGGTTTTTTATTCTAACTAGAAAGTAAAGTGACTTTAATTGTTTACTCAGGGTCATCTACAAGCAGTTTCCTTGCTCAGAAACATTGACAAGCTGCAGCGAGCAGGTCTTAGTAAGTAGCAAATCAGCTGAAAGGAGGTGGAGGACACACAACACGATCTCTGAAACTGGCTTCCAATTAGTGACAGCCCAGGCATGGGTCACTGATGAGGCCCGCGCCAAGGCTGAGGAAATGATCCCCTCTGGTCAGACGCGAGATGCACAAGCAAGGAAGGGCCTTTCACCGAATACTCTCCAGCAAGGAAGCCAAAGGGCCTTTGAACTTGACGTTTATAGCATCAAAGCAGAAGCCGAAAGTGGCTGTAATCACTAACATTAGTCCCGTGCCTGCAGTTCACACAGAGTACCCTCACAGCCACGATCTCAGCTGAGCTCACCTCAGGGTCCCCCCACGTGGCATGGACAACAAATATTTCTATTACTATCACTACCGTTATTTCCACTCCATTGGTAAGCCTTGAACGCCAAAGCAAAGACTTCCCCCATAGCTAAACAGTGCTGAAAAACTAGTCTGGTATGAAAACTAGTCTGAGAGTTCCAAAGTTTGTGTTCTTAAGAACCAAACAGAGATTACCACGGATACATGCAGCCGGAGGGAGCCTCCCCTTCTTTGATCCTATACTCTGCACTGGTCAGTTGGCCCCTCTTCAAGTTTTCAGAATTAAACATCTCAGCTCTCCACAGAGCAAGGACAACCAGAGCCCGGAGTCCCTGTTTAACAGCTCTGTGACTTCCCTCTTCAGCACCTAACACAGCTGACTGGAGTAGCTCAATACTGAATGAATTAACAACCTCACCTAGACAGTAGCCAAGGTGCATGACTCAGAGCACAAAAGGAGTGAGGACACGGAAGGGAATGAAGCGTAAAAACATATGGTAGATGCTGTCAGGACCTATATACCGAGTATCCAGTGAAAGCACAGAGTTAGACGAGGTTTGACAGGGAAAATAAAGGAAGCCGTAGAGCCCGTGCTCCCTGAGAAGTGTATCGACAGTCTTGCTGAGGCCGCAGCACATGAAAATGCCTCATGAGGGCTTGTGGAATAACTTCCAGATGAGTAGAGATGTAAAATATTTCAAGTAGGGAGATAAACGTGTAAAGAAGGTGAACAGAATAACCATTCACTGGGAATCAGCACACAGGATACACAAACATGCTCCTTAATCCTCCACCGAGTGTTTGGAAGCATGAGAACATTTCCACTGGCTTATCCAACGCACTGAGGGTTTTCTGTCTGCGCAAACTTTTCTTTACGCTCCTGGAGGGCCATAGGAACCGCTTCCGAGGAAGATTCTGACATTGAAGCTGATTAAGAAGGAAACAGGAACATTTTGCTTTTTTCTTGGCGAACCATCCTTGGCTCATTTGAAAGAAATTTATTGAGCACTTATTGTATGCCAGGCCCAGAGCTACAGACAGAGCTACAACCCAGGGCTGGTCTTAATGCTCACAGGCTGGCAGGCAGAGCAGTGCTGGGGGAGCCACGTTCTGGCAGAAGAAAAGAGGAGCGCTGTGGAAGGGGAGCTGGGGAACTGTGATAACCTGTAAGATGGGGTCCTGGCAACGCTTGACTTTGCTGTCAGGACAACTGGAAAAGCACATTTAGAAAGAAGGAGCAGTTGTAGTGCCAAATCAGATCTGCCTGTGCATGTTTACCAGATTGGACTCTGACAGCCAAGGATTTAGCAGTGATGTCGTCAGAACTAATAAAATAGGTTAAGACAGCTCATGAGGGCTAAGTGCGGAGTCAGGTTAGGTATTTCTGTGAACGCTGGAGCACATCGAAGGCATACGGGCTGTTGAAATTCTAATTCGGAGACATGAAATAACCTAAAATTTGAAAACTAGTACCCCTCCCCATGCTGCCAAACACCTAGCATCTGTTCAAATCTATTATAAACCATTTCCTCAGGGAGGAAGTGAAAGAATTGCATGTAGCTGGCGAGAAGTGTGCTAGCGGGGGATGCCGCCTCCACGCTGTAAACTTATGTGTGAACTTATTCATTAAGTAATGCCATTACTGACCACGGACATGCTGCAAAATGGACAGGAGTTCAGTCAGAGCACATGTGAGGTCAATGCCCCTAAGACATCATAAAACAACTTAGGAAATGCATCTTCGAAAATGCATTAAAAAGCAAACTAGCAAATTAATCTCACATCTCACATTTGGTTTGTGAAGCTGTAGCTATGCTCTCCAGTGGAAGCATTTCAATTTTCAGCACCCTCTCCCTTACCATTTCAAAGCCTGCAATTTTACAGTAGCCGAGTCAGTTGTTCTAATCTGACTTTTCAAGGTTTTAACTTTATATGGTTTACTGGTACCTAAAAATTGTTCTTGGTGAAATTTTCTTCCACTGGGCATTTACCTCCTAGAGTCACTGTGGGAAGAGAATAATAAAGTCATGTGATACGGCAGCGTTAGTAACACACAGCTGTATTGGGTTACTTTCATTTTACTAAACATTTTAGGCCAGGTCTCGCTCCCTGGATAACTCTGGGAACCCTCCAGAGGCACGCAGAAGACGTGAACCTAGCTCTTTGTGTCTGTAACTGTACACCTGCTATTGATGCAAAGGATGAAAAGAAAAACACCCAAAACACATTGTTCTATTTTTAAGCTGTTGTACTCAGTTCCTGGGCAAGGAAAGATGCCCTTTCTCCCCTTGAAAATTACTGAGAGCCAGCTATTCTGCTGTAGTGTAAATTCAATTTCCAAACGTTGAAGACAGATGATCTTAAGCACTGAGGGAGAAAGTATGGTGTGTGTGTGTACGTGTGTGTGTGCGTGCGCGCATGTGTGTGTGTGTGTTTGTCTGTAGATGTGCGCGCATACCAGTTGGAGCTGGGGATGCCAAAATAAATCTTTCCTCACATCCGGAAATGCCTATCAGGGAAGCAAACTAGCTGGCAATCAGAAACTCCCATGTAATGCTCACTGTTTTAAACGGCACACACTCTCATGTCCTAGGGCAGAATTGCATGCCACGGCTTTAGAAGGCACTCCACCAAATATTAACTGAAAGATTGAATCCGTGAATCTTTCCAGAAAAAGCACGTTAAAGCTCTCTTTGCCTGTTAAAAAATAAAAACACACCAACTGCATAAATTGGCAGTAGGGTGCAATATTTCTCTAAGTCAGGAGTCCAAGTGTTGGCTGTTCTGGTCTGGTGCCTCTCAAGGACACAGTGGAATGGTTTCAGGAGGAGCTGGGTCACCTTGGAACTCTGATGCTTCTTCCCTCCTGTATTAACCTCTCTGAAAAATGGTATGCAGGGTATAACACTTTTTTACATCCGAAAGGAGACTCTCATGACTTTTTCTAAAATAACTGAAGACTCTCTGGGATCTCAAAAAATGATTGTTGCCAGCCCCCAGGGATGGAGTGCCAAACAAAATGGTCCCTCGCTTTCCTGAAACTTACAGTTGGCTGGAGGAGGTGGAAAATGACAGTGGGGCCACCTGGTGACACAGCACGGGTAGGAAAGGTTTCCTGGAGGAAGTGACATTAAAGTAAGAACCGAAGGGAAAGGAGGGGTTTCAGG
This sequence comes from Lipotes vexillifer, assembly GCF_000442215.2. Classification (NCBI taxonomy): domain Eukaryota; kingdom Metazoa; phylum Chordata; class Mammalia; order Artiodactyla; family Lipotidae; genus Lipotes; species Lipotes vexillifer. Next base: position 731,612 of record NW_006788828.1, on the reverse strand, counting down.
TGAAGAGTCAAGGCAGACATGGGGGGAAGACAGTGAGAAATGAGATGGAAAGAGACAAGCAGGAGCCATGCTCAGAGTTCTGACCTTTATTTCCAAAGCGAAGTGGGGAATTTTAGCAAGATCATACAGTCTTCAGGTAAAAAACAGGTCAGAAAACGGCGAGTCCCCGTGGGGAGTGGGGGGAAGGCGGGGAGACTAGCGATGGTGTTGCGGCTGCAGACTAGGTTTGAGACGGTGTGGTCTGGACTTGGTGGAGGGGTGGCCACATTCCGAAGTCAGAGTTAAGGAGGCAGAGTCAACAAGCCTGGGGGTGGGGAGGAGCGGGAGAAGGGGCGAAGTTTCTGATTTAGCCCCTCCTTTCTACATTTCCTTTGATTGGAAAACAACAACAAATTTTCAATAGTTTCCTACTGTTTCTAAATCGAAAATAGCTGAATTCTCTTCCACGTTTATGTCCTTTCACCAGGAATACGTTTATTCTATATGCACTCACCATCTTCATAATAATGAACCAGCTCTGTAAAATCTTAGTGACTTGAAAGGGACCAGTGGGTCCTTTTCAGGCGGGGAAGCAGGCTCAGAATGTTGAAGGCTTTACTGTGCCTTTAAGTTTATTTTGCAGATAATTCTAGTTTGCATACACCTGGGAACACATCCAATAGCTCTCTCCCATCTTGAAACAAAAGAAGAATTTTTGAATCTAAAGAAGCAGCAATCACATGGTCAAAGCTGGCCTAACTCGGGAGCCTTTGGCCAGCTGAGTTTTACCAGCTCCTGAAAGCTGTGGATCCTAAGGCTCTTCAAGGCCTCTTTCCAATACAGACTTCTACTGCTTGTATCCATCTGTGACTCTCTTGACCAAAAAACCATGGTCTGAGGGACAGAGGAAGATGTTAAGCAACACTAGGGAGGTGTAATCAGCAAAATCCAGAACGTGGAAAACTAATTCTACGTGACAAACAATCTGGTCTCTTCAATAAACTGCAAAAGAAAAGGATGGGAAAGAGAGAGATAGAGACAGAGACAGAGAGACAGAGACAGAGAGACAGAGGAAGAACCTATAGATTACAAGATTTAAGGGATATGCAAAACAAATTCAATTTATGAATGTGGCTTGATTCAAACTGACACACTGTAAAAAGAGAGGGAGAAAAGAAATGGGGAGTTTTGAAACCGATTGGATGATATTAAGAGGTCATTGTTAATTTTTAAACAAATGATAATGGACATTACGGTTATGTTTAGGGAAAATAATTTTTCTCTTTTTAGACATAAATGACTCCTACAGAAAGCACACTTTCCCTCAGACTATAGAAAGTCCCTCCTAGCCTGTATCCAGGAAAGATGATTTTCACTTTCATCCCAGAGCTAGAGGTCAGGGTAGAAACAGTGGACAAGTTTCCCCAACAGAGAATCTACTTTCCCCACCTGCTTCTACGCTAAGAGTTGGATGCTCCAGATAAAAGCGGTAGGTAGACTGACATTCCCAAACTCTACTTTCACATCTGCCTAGCAATTTAATCCTGAAAGTGAACTGAAAGTGAAATCAATGCTCCTAAAAGCTTGAGTCAGATTTTAAATATACTAAAATAATCCATGGTGAGTCATTTTATAATTTATTATTTTTGGAAAACACACACTTATTCTCAATAGAGAAGGCACATCTCCCTCAAGGGTTGGGGAGTGGGGAAAAAAGAGTTTAGAGCCCTTTTTTTTTTTTTGAGGTACGTGGGCCTCTCACTGCTGTGGCCTCTCCCGTTGCGGAGCACAGACTCCGGACGCGCAGGCTCAGCGGCCGTGGCTCACGGGCCCAGCCGCTCCGCGGCATGTGGGATCCTCCCGGGCCGGGGCACGAACCTGAGTCCCCTGCATCGGCAGATGGACTCTCAACCACTGCACCACCAGGGAAGCCCTAGAGCCCTTTTAAACAACACTTACAAGGCTCCTCCTGTTCCTCCCCATACCAATAAAAACAAAAACAAGAGATTAAATTAGTTACTATTAATCACTAGGAAGAGTGATTTTTCTCTCTCAAGTAAGTTGGGGCTGGAAAAAATTTTGAGAACCGTTGATCTGGACTTCCCTTTTGGGTATTTTCTCAAAGTGAAGTCTACCTTGATCTTTCAACACAGTCAGGAATTGTTCTAGAACAAATCTGTTGGAATGAAGTTCCTGAAAGAGATAGGAATACCTTTCTTTTTAACAGACAAATAATCTGCACAAAGGCCAGAGCCTTGTTCTTTATGCCACTTTTCTCTCGTGATCCTGTCAACCAGCAGAAGTTAGGATTGTGTTTTTATTTTGGGAAGCCTAAAAATAGGAATTTAAACCAACTGTCCATTCTTCATGATAGAGAAAACGAAATCCTCAGAAAACCTTTTACCCCTGAGGCAATCAGATAAATTTATTCAGCTAGGATGGACCGTGCCTTTCATAATTCAACATACATAAGGAATATAATAACTGTACTGTACTATTAGGACTGCTCATTATACTGATATGTAGCACAAAAAAGTGTGTCTGTGGTGTTTTCTTAAAACAGTTTTTGTTTTCATATTATTTTCTTTTATTGAAATCTTAGCAACTCTTGAACCATAGGTCATGAATGCAGTTAGAGTCAAGAGAGATCAAATCCTGCTCTTTTCTCCACTGAGTCTTTTCACAATGTCTGTGGTTAGAAAGAAAAACAGAGTGATTCACCATCTCTAAAGGCCAGTCACACAGGGGGTCTGCTCATGCTTAAGAAGTCCTTTCCAAGCCTCTCTCCTGGTGAGGCTGCACTTTTTGAAAGTGGATTTTGACTGTACATGCAGGAAGTTGGGATCAGTAGCTCAGTGTCACAAGAAAGCCAAGGGGTTTTATCTACAAGAACACTGTGACTGTGAACAAAGCCCATCAAAGCCATAAATACCTTCCAAGGGCAACTGAAGGTTGTAAGAGCCAAACTCTCAAACTACACAGAGACAGCATGAAGTGTGGTACAGACTGCATTTGGAGGTTGTCCAAAGAGCTGATGAACTATGGGGGCAAAAATGGTAGATTTAACTTGAGAACTGTGTTCCAACTTATATTAGTCATCAGTAAGAAAAGGTTTATTGACACAAATCTCAAATTTCCTTGAGAAGTTCCCAAGTTAAAATTTTGAAACCTAAGTTTGTTACTCAGAGTGGCACAGTCCTGGCTGTAGATAAAATAATCGAACATACAAACCTTAAAAATTTCCTTTTGACGTTCAGACAGTGCAATCATTAAAAAAAAAATAATAATGGAAAGGTATCTGGCAGAATAAAATACAAATTCTTGCACACTTATGTGGTTGGTCCTCGAAAAAAAAAAGAAGCCAAATGGTAAGTTTAATGCTGATTAATGCTTTAATTAAAAGAAAATTCGAAGTGATCACATAGAAATGCAGAGAATGCTCACTACAAACTCACAGCATCCAGAGCCCATTTTAGCCTCCTCCACATAGGGGTTGGGATAAATGAAAAACAAGGAATAAAAAAGCCATGAAGTTACTCTGATAAATTTCGATAAAAGAAACTGATCTCTTTTAAAGAATAATAATTGTTGGAACGGCTACCTTTTCTCAAAAAATGATTTCAGTTGTAAAAATAAAATAAAATGGATGATCAGAGTCTGTATAGTTAAGGAAACAGCCTTGCAGTCAGAATTTCACCAAAATCTTTTTCTAGTGTTGACAAAAATCTCTTTCCATGAAAGAATCACGGATTCTGTCTCAATTTTTATATGTACTCTTTGGTGTAAGTAAATCAATGAGTAGATTGGCAGGAATGTGTCAAGTAAAATTAATTAAATTTCCTTAATACATCTGCTCTCTCTCTCTCTTTCTCTTTCTCTTCTCTGAGCAAAGTTTGGAATCATTTTGAATGCCAAAGGAAATACTCTACTTAACAAAGGATATATTTGAATTTGAGTGTATCTTGATTGAATGTCAAAAATGAACACTTATTTGGAAGGATGAGTATGCTTTGCTCCAGAGAAATTCATGGCAGCTAATTTTGCCTTTTGTATATTGAAAATAATTAAATTATTTCATTCAAGTCCTTGTAATAAGTTGCATTATGAGCGGCATGTGGCTGAGAATGGAAATTGGTTAACAGTGAGCGTTAGTTGAGTACCACAGGATTCATAAAGTATTTTAAGCGGAAAATGGTCAAATTAGATTCTTACTTGAAACTACAAAAGAAGAACTACGTATTTCCAACAGGGTAATTAATGAAAACCTAAAACTTGGTTATGCAGAATCATGCAACTTTCTCTGCCACCGCCTGTGTGTATGAGGAGGGCAGAGTCTAATTCCACTGCAACTCTCACAAATATGTATTTTATAATGATATGGTGTCATATGGAACCTATATTTTATTAGAATAGATGCATTTTGGCTAGTAACACCAGGGCCATGGATTTCAACAAGAAACATCCCAAGGGACCAATGCTACCTCTGACCCTTATATCCCAATACTGTAGCACAATAAACACGGGTGGATGTAATGTACTTTTAAATTCCTGCCCATGCCTCTGCTTCCCTCATATAGCACTATTTGTACTCCACCGAGGCAGGAACTTTTGTACTTGCAAAGCTTCAAGAAATCTTTTTTTTTTTTCTTCAAAAATACCCCTTTGAGCGTTATTTGGGAGGACTCTTGAAATACTGAAATAGAAAGTTTTCCAAGACTTAGGAACCACTTAGAATTTTCTCCTTTAAGAGACCACAAATATGAGACCACAAATTGTTTTCCTACTAATATCCAAATCCCATTTCCCAGCTGGGAGGTTAAATTGTCATTGTCAACGTGTACACACAGTTGCACAGCACTGTGCCAATGTGGCGCCTTTGGGGGAGCTTGGCTGCAAAACTTAATCAGAACGGAGACACGCTGTCTGCCTTCATGCAGCTTGCACTTGGAGAGGACACTGGCCCAGAGCCACTGACAGCAGATCACAGGGCTGGAGGATAAAGCCGACCCACATACCACAGTGTGGTTTGTCCAACGATGGAGGGGGCAGACATGACTGAACAATGTCTAATATTTAGACTTACAAAAAGCTTGGGATATTTTGTTTATTTTTTGAGGGTTTTAAGCTCATGCCCCTTGTGTGGATTTCAACACAGAAAGGATAATCTGAAACAGCAGCATAAAGAGAGGAAACCAACTGTTAGTGAAAAAAAGCCAGCCCTTGTTATCAAGGATAGTGCTTGTAATACTGTATCAGTGTTCTTTAAAATTCCAGACTTCCCTTGGTCAGACCAATAATCCATCCTGTCTCTGGCAGCAGCACCAATGCTGCCCTCCGTGACATCAACTTCAAAAGGCCCAACCACCTTTAGTTTTCCCTTAGCGATATAGCTTTGTTTCTTTAAAGAGTGGTCAGTGGCTTACATTTTGCTTACACCAAAGGGTCTTTGGGATTTTCTTTAATAAACACAAATGAATGATTTATAATTAGCCTGTACATTACTTATACATTTGTAAGAGGATATCACCATCAATGCAAGAGGTTGCTTGGGCTATAGTCCTCTTCAGGCATACAAATGAGCAATAATCAGTACCACAATAAACTAGCTCATCAAGCGGAGGTACAACTCACAGCTGGCAATTCAAGAAATGAGATGGAAGCTGAATGAAACAACCCCCAAATTACTGAGAATGGTCAGTTGGCAAGCTTCACTTTGGCCTACTGATGGTCAAAAGGCAGTAGAAGCCATTCTACAAAGACACAGTCCAAAATTTGGATTGGAGGTCTTACGAGTGCTTTAAAAAGTGGAGGGTCCTAAAAGAATGGAACTTTAGGGGCTCTTCTGGAATTACTGAAGGGCAGACACCTAAGGAAGCAAACCCTTTCCTTCTGAGTTGAAAATAACTGACCTGGAATTATAGCTCATAATGCAGAGAATTATAGCTCATAATGCAGAGAATTATAATGAATATATAATTCAGTAGTATTGTAAAAGATCTGAACAGAACTTTCAGCAACGGGGGACATTCTGTAAATTAAGATGTACCAGGCCACTGAGGCAGCTGATAAAGGCCACTTCATACCAGTGAGATTTGTACCAGCACTCCAGTCTTAGCATTCACATTCCTTGGAGGAAACTCGAGTATGTAATCCAGAGGTCCTCTTGCTTCGGTCTGTCTCTTCCCACACCCCTACCCTGACCCCCAACTACCTCCTCAGGGAAACCACAGAGGCCTCTGAGGAATGTCTCAATTTGGAGAGATTATCTGATTACTGCCCTCAAGACTTAACATTCTGGATACCTCAAGCATCTATACTATACATTTCCAAAAGTGAATTCCCGGCACAGGGAGAAAGCTATCTGATTTAAGCAGTGTATGATGTCCTTTGAAAGCTATGTGTAAAAACTCTAGCTGTGGTAGGTTAGATTAATAAGCAAACAAGCATTTAGAGTGCCCCTTTCGAAAGAACTGACATTCAAATATTACATCTACCTTATATTTGAAAATGTCTAATTGTGTTAAAGATCATATAACATAAAATTTACCAGCTTAACCATTTTTTTTTTTTTGTGATATGTGGGCCTCTCACTGTCGTGGCCTCTCCCGTTGCCGGACGCGCAAGCTCAGCAGCCATGGCTCACGGACCCAGCCGCTCCGCGGCATGTGGGATCCTCCCAGACCGGGGCACGAACCCGTATCCCCTGCACCGGCAGGCGGACTCTCAACCACTGCGCCACCAGGGAGGCCCCCAGCTTAACCATTTTTAAAGGTACAGTTCAGTGGTGTTAAGTATATCCACATTGTTGTGTCACCTGTCTTATTTTTTTAATTAAGCTGATTTTTATTCACTATAGCTGAAGAAAGTAACACATTATATTCTAACATAACAAAAAGTTATAATTGATGAGTCTACATACATTTCAAAGGATTTCAACAATTATTTTAGTATAACCAAAGATGTAACATTTGAATTTTGTCTTTTTTGAAACTTAAAATGCACAGTTATAATACCCGGACTACATATCTTATGACTTCGAAAATTTTAGCTAAAACATACATCTTTAACAGGTAAAAGCAAAGAAGAAAAAAAAAGACATGATAAGTGTTGGCGAGAATGTGGAAAAATTAGAACCCTTATATGCTGCCGGTGGGGATGTAAATTACAATTACAAGTGCAATTACAAAACAGTCTGGCAGTTCTTCAAAAGGTTAAGCAGAGTTACCGTATGACCCAGAAATTCCACTCCAAGGTATATACCCAAAAGAAATGAAAACATAGGCCAATGCAAGTCCACAGCAGCACTATTCATAAGAGCACCCTGCCTGCAATGTAAAAAATCCCCCAAGTCCACCAACAGATGAACGGATACATAAAATATGGGATGGCCAAACAATGAAATATTATTTGGCCATAAAAGAGAATGAAATAGTAACACGTGCCACAACAGGGATGAACCTTGAAAACATGAACCTTGAAAGAGACCAGTAACAAAGGACCATGTATTGTATGATTCCATTTATATGAAATGTCCAGAATAGACAGATCCATAAAGAAATGAAGAAGACTGATGTTTGCCTAGGGCTAGAGGAATGGGGTAATTTGGGGGTGATGGCTAGGAAGTGTGGGGTTTTTGGGGGGGTTAGTAATAATGTTCTAAAATTTATTGTGATGATGGATGCACAACTCCGTGAATACACTAAAAGCCATTGAATTATACACTTACTATGGGTAAACTGTGCACGTGAATTATATTTCAATAAAACTGTTAAAAAAATAAAAACCATCTTGAAAAGAAGATAAACCTAAGTCTACCAATACCAAGAAATAATTTTAGGGACTCCATATAAATAAAAGCCCCTCTCTTTCTATTGTAAAATAAATTTCTATCATTCCAAGGAGCAAGGAACAAGGGGAAGTTAGTGGTAGAGGGCAAAGTCTGGCAACAAGGATGTCTCTAGCAGTTGAAAGTCTGATACACACTGCTATATATCCAAATATGCTTATGTGATTTATACAGCACTTTTCAGGCCCTTGACCTTACTTGGTAGGTGTTAAGTTAGTGTTCAGGTATTTATTTAATGGGAAATTATATACTGACATTAGCCATCTTTCCATAGAATATCTGTTTTCTGCTAAAATCAAATAATGATGCCACGTGTCCAATTCAGAGGGAGAAAAATGAATAAAGTCAATAGATTGAATTCTTTCAATTCTAAGATTTTTCCCTATAAATTTTTCATAAGTGTTTCTTGCCTCTACTCATGTGAATACTGGCAAAAAAAAGGGGCTAAAAATTATGAAATATAATGCCTAAGTGATATTAGAAACTTTGAAATTGTCAATGATGCTTAGATTTAATAGCTTATACTATTCATGGAAATATGCTTAAAGTTTTGTTCTCATACTGACTAAGAGTCATATTCTCTCACAATAAACGTGTTCCTACATCATTTAATATGTAAACATTTTGAATGTACCCATGAGTGTTATTGTTATGAATTTCCAGTTTGTTATTCTTAAATATGTTTAAGAACTACTACATTAATGTCTGGCTCTAAGCCTAAGCATGCCAAAGGAATGCTTTCAGATATGTCGTTAAGCACAGGTCCCAAGATAAGACTGCCAAATTATATTCTAAAATTTAAAAATACAGCAAGATTCCAGTATAGAAGCTACTAATGTTTCCATCTTTTAAAAAAAATAAATACTTACTGTGTAGGTAGGGTATGCTGACATTAAGGATTTTATGGTATGTATCAATTTAGGAAAATTTTGCAATATCTTTAGGAAAGTTAGTTTTAAAATAATGAAACTTCAGCTCTTAGCACAAACTCCTTTGAGAACAGTGCATTGAAATTACAGGTTAAGGAGACATGATCTAGTTGAGAAACCTTAAAATACAGAAAGAAATTCTGGAAAAGTTGCAAATTAAAAAGAGTAGAGGCAACAGTCAGACTGTAGTACTTTTCAGAGTCAGAAGAACTTTGGAAAAAACAAACATGTGAAGCTATGTGTGCACATACACATACTCATATTGTGCTATGATGAAAAATTGTGTTCCCAAATTTCATAGCATCAACATTTTATTGCATTATCTCCTACTAGATAGAGATGCATCATGCTCTCTGGAAGCATTGGTAATTAATGTAAAGCACTGGTAGAGAAGTTTATACCACAAACGGAAAGAAAGTAAAGAGCTTGGTTGGCAACACTTTCTTTAAGTGACTGACAACTCTTGGTGTGTGTGTGTGTGGGGTGTGTGTGTGTGTAGAACATTAAAGAAACATGAAACAAGTTAAAATCATCTTAAAATATTATTCCTGTCTTATGTGTTCTTTGCTTTTAGAAACATAATGAAGTATCTGGTATTTGCTTCAAAATAATCCAGTGGTTTGGAAGGAGTATTGGTGGGGGAGAGGGTCTGGGGTTATTATAGATGAGACAAGACTGTGTGTGTGTGTCTGTGTTTATTTACAATTTCCAGCCACTCATATGTGTTTTTGCTTTAAGCCTTGGCCTTTCCCATGTGTCCTCTGCTCTGAGTTCTCTAGGGCAGGGGTTCCCCAGCTCCCAGGCCTCGGACTGTTACAGGTCCCCAGCTTGTTAGGAACAGGGCCGCACAGCAGGAGGTGAGTGGTGAATGAGAGAAGCTTCATCTGCTGCTCCCCATTGATCACATTACTGCCTGCACCATCCCCCACACCCCACCCCCCCCCCCCCCCCCCCCCCCCGCAACAGCACTGACAGGTCCTGGTAGTATAAATGTCATCTCAACAGGTTGGATCTAGGAGGCCTACAGTCATCTTGCCGTCATGCTTGTCTTACAGAACTCTTTCTAAGTGACTAGCCAGGAGCTTCTTCTGACTTGTTTACTTGTCCCCAGCACCACGGAGCACTGGCCTCCCTTCATCCAGTGCCCTGCGAGAGGAAACCCCCTTGGTAATTTAGGGGAAGTTTCTTCCCTCTGAGGAAAACTCAGATGGAAACTCAAGTAATTGTTTAAAAAATTAAATAGAAAGACAGCAAAACCTATTTCCCCATACGAGGGAGTGCAGGAAATGGACATCTGAAAGCAGTACTAACTGATAATGTAGATGTTGCTGGGTTAGCAAAACAAGTGCAATTACGGGTAGTGCGCTGGCCTCCAGCCTGGGGATCTGGGGTTATTATAAAGATCTCCATGAGGAAGCTAAAAAGAAGATTATCTTCCCTAGAGAAATCAATCTGAACAAACATAAGGCTTGAGAACCTAGATTCTACCCAGACTCAGAATCGGCTGGATCATTCCAGCAGATCAATCCTTCAGCAGAGAATACCATCACCCCAAAGCCTTCTTTCTGCTTATCATGAAATACTCACTAAACACGGAACAGAGGGAAGATGGCGTACTGTCCCTTGCAGACATACAACCCGTGGTATTGCCACAGAAAGCCTTGTCTGCCTACAGAACCTTCCCTCTTTCTCTCTATCTCTATGTCTGTAACTTTCTGCTGGTAGAAACTCCAGCATCTTTTTACTTGGCTTTATGGGACACATAGAAGTCTTTTGTAATGGAATTCAGGTTCCTAGCCATTCCCAAGGTGAGCAGTTCTCCTAGCAGAAGTCCATTCAAATCAAAGTCAATAGACTGGGTGTCTGTGTGTGTCCTTAAGCACAAATCTCCAGTCAGAATTCATCAGGATTCATCATTGCTCTACTGAAAACCATTATCATATCAGCAGAAGAAAAGCATTTCTTTCCAACACGGCCCACAGACCTGTAGTTCTGCAGTACTTTGAAAGAAATCACCAAATTGGTAACATAGGGGGAAAAAATATTATTTTTCTTAGAGAATAATTTAATTTTAAAAGAAGTTTTAAATTTTTCTTTCTTGTTAATTTTATTAAAGAAACTTTCAAAAATGTCTTACAAACCAGAACCTATCAAAACCACAGGCTACCTTGAAGCTGCTGAAATTCACAGATAAAAATTCCCAGGAAATCCCTGGCAGTCCAGTGGTTAAGACTCCGTGCTTTCACTGCTGAGGGCCTGGGTTCAATCCCTGGTTGGGTAACTAAGATCCCACAAGCCGTGTGGCCAAAAAAAAAAAAAAACAAAAATCCCAACTCATAGAACCCCAAGCCTTCTGGAAAGTCAAATCTCACACAAAGCCTTGAGCCTGGGGCTTCTGATCTTTCAGTTCAAGAACTGTTCCATTTTTACCACAAAAGTTTTTCCATAAACCTTCAATTCTGAGGGGTTAGGTTACCACAGGCTGAACTCCTCTGAGCCAGTGGTTTGTTGCAGCTGACAGGACAGCTGACCCAACCCCAGCTGGTATTAGCAGAGGATTGGTTCTTGGTGACTCTCCCTACCCAGTCATGTGACACCTGGAGCTCTGGGTTCAATTCTGGGAAAACAATGGGATTCAGGAGAGGGCAACCCAGTTGGTAAGGGGCCTAGAAGGACTGGGCACATGGGAAGAACTGGGAGAGAAATTCTAGGCTGTGCTCAGATGCCCTCCTGAAACTGGCTGAAGAACTGTGCTCCATGGGGCACAATTAGCACCACTAGGTGGACCTCGCAGGAGACAAGTGCAACTCAAGTTCGGACCACCTAGGCATGAAACTTCCAGGAGGCAGCTGATGGCCACCTTCCGGGGTGCTGGAGAGGGGACTCCCGTTCTGGGCGTCGGGATGCACAGCATCACCTCTCTCTGCCTTCCAGTTTGGACAGCCTCAGTCTCCTGTCTCTCCTCCCGAAAGCTGAGTGGCTCTGCCCTGAAAGGGAGAGTTTCTGTGGCTGAAACCTTGTCAGGTGACTCTTCCCTCTGACTTCCCATCTGTGAGGCTATGTTCCCCGGGGCTACTTTTGCTGGCAACGTCACGGGCGCCCCCCCTGGCTCTTACCATGTTTAATGGTGAGCCAGGTGTGGGGAAAGCAACAACAAGCTGCTGACTGGGGAGCCTGAAAACTAGAGACTCAGGAAGAGAGATGGTCTGATACTCAGTCCCTACTTTGTCCTCCACTGGGCTCTTCTTCCCTGGGTCACTGTTCCCGTGACGCTGCAATCATGAGTCTATCTCCCAACCAGACTCTGAACTCCTTGAGGTCAGGGGCCTTGTCTTCCTCATTAGGGACCCTCAGGTCCTAGAAAAGTGGCTGGTACGTAAAAAAGCTCAACAAGTGCTTAGTGAATAAACTGTCTGCGACAGAAAGGTAGACATTTTCTGGGACAGCTAGACTTAAATGAATTTGTCTACGCTGTACCAAAACCCAAATCCACTAAAAACAAGTAAAAAGCATTTAATTTCCCAGATTTCCTTTCTATAGGATGCAAAAAAGCCAGGTGATCTCTTTAGCCCTCAGATGGGTCTTCCCATTAGACCTTACAACCTCTCCCTCTAGATGCATGTTATTTAGCCTCCCTTCCCATGTTTGTAGACAGATGGAGATAGAAAATAAAGCGGGGCCAATGGTTGGCTTCAAATGAGCTGGGCTGAAGCTGCTTTCTCGGTACCTTGCTTCCAGGCTGCCATGAAGTGTGTTCGAGTGTTGAGACAGACTCAGTTTGTCTAAGTTTTGACCAGCTGGGAAGGCTCCGCTTTTGGCATGTAAGCAGCACGTGGAATTTGCTGCCCTGTGGATTCCAGGGTGCCACACACTGGGGCTAAGTTTCTCAGGAAAGACCGGGCAGTTGTATAACCAATGATAATATTTAGAATTATGCAGCTGTGATAAGGTCATCCCATCCCTCACTGCAGGGCAAAAACCAATCCCTTCCAGTGGAGAGGAGGGAATTTTCCCGTGTTGTTACTCCATTACTCATGGTTCCTTTAATTTACCTTTAATAGGAAACTGATAGCTGTAAGGATCACAGACATACGAGACGTGAGGAATCTGGAGGCTTAGTTACATGCCCCTGAGCTGAAGCTCTCTTCTTCTTCTAGAATTTTCACTTATACAATGTGGACCAGGACAGCTCTCACTGCTGCTATTCTGACTGACAATAACTACCATTAATTGAGCACATACTGTGTGCCAGGCATAAATCCTCAGAACAACAGACCCACGACATAGGTACCATTAACACCTTCGTTTTACAGAGAATGAAAAAGAGGCCCAAAGAAACTCCTCCCCACCCGAGATGGATATTTTTTTCCCTCCTTCAGTGAAATGTATGTGTGGGGGGGAAGAAAGGAAAGAAATCTACAGTCCCTTTTCTTGTACATAAATGCCTGGGGTATTTCACAAAGACCTCAGCTATATCCCTGAGTCATGACAATGAATAGTTTAAAATATTAAAGTTTTCTTGTGTGATTCTGGCTTTCATTTTTGCAAGGCCTTCACAAACCTTTCACATGTCCAAATACTAAGAATTGCCTAGCTCATTTTTTGCCCTCTTGTGTTAAAGGAAATGACAAAACTTTAGATTATTTTTATTGTAACTGTCATTTCTCTGACACTAAGGGCCATACTTTGAGGTACGCCATTTATTGTCTGCACTTTTATTTTCTCAGGTAAGAGAGCCTTTTGCTGAGTGTAGCTTGTTGGCTTCAACTACAGTTAAGTCCCACATTCCACTGAATTCATTGGTCTATAGATTTGGAAGATGTTTGCCAAAAGGGATGCATCCCCCTTCCAGAAAACGGGAGACACGGAAAATTCCTTTCGAGGTAAGTGATTGAGAAGGAATGCACACTTAGAATGAGAAAAGAAGAAAGCACTAGTTTTCTGAAAAAATTCCAAAGTAAGGAGGAGGTGATAGTTACATCTACACAGAGCAACCTGAAATGGGGTTTAATTATTGCCTAGTGAATTTAATCAGAGTTAAGTCAGCCGAGCCAACTCATAATTCTGGCATGAAATATCTAGTCTGGCTGCTTATCTTGACCAAATCAACAGAAATTGGTGCCAACCCCCTATTTTATTGTGCGGTATGTTGGCATACAAGTATTCTTCTTGTTCAAAAAAATAGGTACTTGAGTACAAATCTAGCCATTAGGCTTTCTCCAGCTTCTCTCTGGCAGCTTCCGGCATGCTAATACACACCAAGGATGTTTGGAAGGATTGGAATTTCAAATTCAGAAAGAGGAGAACATGGCTTACAGGGGGTCTAGTGCCACAATTCACCAACAGGGATGTTCCAACTATGAAAACGTAACTTAAATGTCTCAGAGTTTAAATGTGACTAAATGTACAGAACCTTCTAAAACAAAATGCCAAATGGAAATAATGCAATAAGGGTTTCATGCATTTCAGCTTCTGTCTGCACAGACCCTGGGACTTTTGAACTTAAGAGTGCTGAGTTCTCGTGTTCCTGTCAGGCGCAGAAAAGGCCAACGTGGCTAGGACACAACATGGTAATACCCAGAAGATGGGGGAGAAGTTTTCCAACAGTTATTTGTTTAGTAGACAATAAATGTGGTGTTCAGTAGCTGATTCCATGTTGAGTTAAGCTTCGATATGGAACTGCCAACAGAGGAATGAGGCAACATGTGAAACCCAGAGATAGCCTGATGGGTGCACAGATCTGTCAGTGCATTTCTTATAATTAATAGCACTGACACTGAAACCTGAGCTCCAATACTGGTAGCCCAAGGGTTGGATTGAGCCAGCAGATGTGCTTTGTTTGGCTGGCTCTGTTTTTGTTCTGTTAATTATGTCAATGTTTGAAAATCTAAGTTCTTATCAATTTTTGGATTTCTGGATTCTTTTGAAAAATTGGAAGATTTGGCCCTTGTTGCCACATGGCAACAATTGGCTGGAGCTGACAGTTTTCAGGTCACAATCTTGCCTCCCTTTGTCTACGCTATTCTGCAGCGGGTCACTTTCCATTTATCATCACACTCATCTCTGTTACCTCTCCTGTCAAAGAGAAATATTTCTCTGTATCCATGACTCTATTAAGCAGGAAAACAAAAAGTAGCCTGAAAGGGCAGCTTCATATATATACAACGCCCGCTTGGCCACCGGAGGCATCTGAGTTTGCTTTTCCATTCTAAAATAGTGGACCCTGACTTTGTTGTCTCCCAGCACATTCTCCAATAATGCTTCCCAACACATACAGGGCTCCTCTGGGGGGTGTGCACTTTGCAATAGTCCCCCCACCTCCTCATTCACACCGAGTCACACCCTGCTTTGGTTTAGAATCCCTGTACTTAAAACCATGAAAGAAATTCTTATTGAATCTATCACTCATTCCAGTTGATCATGAATATCTAAATTACCATGTAGCTTGGAAATTATTCCTTTGAGACCAACACCTTAAAAAGATCTTTGGCAAAAGCTAAATTAAGCCCCTTCTCTTAACAGTCCTGGAAAAGAGCTGACACTCTTTTAATGGTCCCTAGTGGCAGCATTCCCAACTTGCAATTAGGTTACATTTTAAAAGTTCATTTTATACTGGTTGTTTGCAGCTTATAATTCCTTTCTCTTTAACACCAATATTATAAATGTTGATAATTTCTCCAAGGTTTACGCACAGTTTCTTTTTAACCATGCAGAGGGATTGCATCGTAGTGGGTTTTTTTTTTTCCCAGAAAAATTACTCAACGAAAGCTCTTATTCCTTCGACAAAGTTGATGTATTAAGTATTAGAAAATACGAGGAAATTCCACTTCAAATAACTGTTAACTAGGATTGCTATTAAAGGGAGCTAATATTTTCTCTAGTTGTACCAAACGAGGGTTTTCCTCTTATAAAACCCACTGTAGCACAGTGGGACTTTTAGCACAATTACCAGAAAGCAGAAACCTCTAAACACTGTTCTCACCCTTGAAGAGACAGTATAAAGGAACCCAAAACCCCACAGTTTGCATCCAGGAAAACTGCAGGTACTCAATTCAGACTCCAGCCAGTAGGGATGGTGGGAAGGGACTCCCTGTACCATTAAACAAAATAGTGGATGTGAGTTCTGGCCCCTAAGTGCTTCTGCAAGAACTTGTTCCCCAGGAAAATGGCAGCACATAGATAATGAGGATGCGCCCTCATGTCAGCATGAATTTAGCTTCTGTGATAAGAATCGTGGCCGCTGTGATTACCTCTGGTCAGCAATGGGCCAGGCCAGTTTCAAAAACAAGTGCCCCAAATCATCCTGTCTACTTGATTGTTTTATGGGCAATTCATCCTCCAATGGAAGCTTTATGTACATGCAATCACTTGTTTGAAGACCTGAACAAGCAGAAGCCAGCAGAGATCTGCAAGGCGCTGAAAAAAAAACAAACCGACATAGTTTCTGTCCAAGTAATGGCCAGCCCTCCAAGGCATAGAGCAGTCAGAATCTTGCCCCAAGACTTTTGAGTTGTTCTGTGTTGTTCTTATTACACAGAGATCTTGAAAGGCGATTATAAATATCCTTCAGAACTCCCTGGGCGGGGGGAAAGATGCTCGGAGCCACAGAATGATCTGCCTAAGGGTGGGCAGTAAGCCAAGGATGGAAGAGAAAACAGGGCCAGTAATACCTGAGTTCTGGGTTTTAGCTACAAACTCAGAAACCATCCTGCTGGGGCAGTGTCTATGGACATTCCTTCTCCAAGTCAGAGATGTGCTGTGGGGAAAGAGAAGAGTTTTCTAAAACTTCTTGGTTCTGTTTGTATTCTCCAATCACAGGTACCAGTGACTCTTCAACCATTTCCCATGCAGGCGTAAATCGTTATTTCGCGTTCATAGAAAATAAGAATCCTATCCTGCAAAGCTTCTGTGCCTTGAAAATCCAAGTGTCAACTGACAAAATATCTGGATGGGGAAAATCTCCCACCCCCTCCCCATTCTCCCACCAGCGTAAAAGGCAACGGGGGTGGGGGACAATGGAGAAGGGAACGAAATCATGCGGGTTCACCAGGAAAAGATACAGTGTTGGTGGCAGCAGAGTTGGTGAGTGTGTTGTGGGCATTACCTCTTGATGAGGCTTCCAAGAAGGCTCCCGCTCAAGTCGTGGTGGCTCTGAGAACAAGCATTCTTGCATCAATAGCTAATAGGCTGTCCAACCAGATGTTATCTGGGTGGGATAAGAGGGTGAGAAAACAGACCTGTTGTACGCTGTTGTCAACTACATCGCTGTGGGCAGAGAAGGCTGGTTGTGTAGTGTTTAGCAGTGCGCCTCTTTTGTAGTGAGGCAGACCAGATTACGTGGCGGTTCAAATCCGTTTCCTCTTGTGATTGGTAAAATACGAGAGTTATAATCATTCATGCATTACTAAAGCCTCCTTTCCATCATTTTGAAGGGACTTTTATTTTCTAGAACAGAGCATGCATCCAGCAGAAACCAAAAGCGTTTGTTTTTCTAAGCGATCTTTTGCAATAAGCACACATGAAGAAAACAAAACAAAACTGCATAGGGTACCTGTGACAAGACTGGAGATGATTAGTGGTAACACCAGCATCTGTAACATCCTCATCAGAAGTTCCCCGGGAAAGGAGAAATATTTGACTTCCCGGTAGCTCATTTTGTATGGTCGGAGGGTAAATCCAAGGATTGTACCTGCAGGAGAAAACAAAACAAAACAAAACAAAACAAAGAAGAAAAGTTGAGTCTTTTTCGAAACTGTAACAATCGTAGAAAAATAAGCAAGCACTTGGCTGATTATCCCTCCTGTCTAACGAGACTCGATTTATTTAAGCAGCAAATATTTGTGCCACTTTGGAGCAAGGGGTGTGCCTATCTTTTCAATCATAGTCTGGAAGGGTCTGGCTGAATTCAGGGCTTTGAGTAGAACTTAGAGAAAAAAATGTTCCTGGTCTTAGCAAATGAAAAATTTCTTCGTCTAACTTGCATGCAGGGGAACCGATTTTGACATGGCCCAGGACACAGTCATAAAGATTGGGGCATATCTAGGAAACAAATCACGTATCCACACACAAGGCAATACAGGAAAAAAAAAAGGCTCATTATAATGAAGTTCTTTTGTAACAACAGATGTTAGAACGGCTGGCACAACCACTTATAAAGGGTAGTGTAATTTTATTTTTTACAATTAAAAAAAACCTCCTCTTGTTCACACTGTTAATCCATTTTCATCATCTCCCTGTCTACACACCACACTTTCTGTCTACATGGTCCCGATATTGCCTTGGCAACTATATTGTACAGACTTGTTAGTTGCTGTCGAAAGAAGACTACAAAATTAGCAGAGACTTTTTCCAAAAG
>NW_006788828.1:707929-713493 GCF_000442215.2 Lipotes vexillifer | reverse complement strand
GGAAAGAGGAAGTAATTTTCCCCTTAATTTGACTCTGCTCCTGGAACTTTAAAAAGTATTTAAATGATAACTCTATAGGTAAATAAAATTATGCTTGGTACCTTTGGAAATGTTCAGAAATTAACAAACGTACTGAATAATTTACTCCTCCCCTTTCCCTAATAAACTTTCTTTGCCCCCCCAAATTTGCTTATTCCATTATTGTAAATATTTTCAAAAATTTTACTAAACCATGTGAGTTATAGAGAAGTACTGAGTAGTCTAGAGGCTAGAGGTTGGGGGAGGAGAGAGAATACTGTGTAGACAACAAGTTTTTCCAAAGGAAGCAAGCAGTCCTTTAAGGAAACTGAACCATCCTAACTTCTTATGAAATGAGACACAAAGTTCATTTCAATTGCTACTGCAACTCCAATTTCAATTCTTGGATTCCAACAACATGAAATATCCATTCTTTGATTACATACCGTGATATCCCAGTTACGAGTTGAATCTACATGACTAGAAAATCCAGCTGACCCTGTTTTCAAGACCTTCAGAAAAATATTTATTGCTTTTTCCCAATGTAACAGTAATATGTTCGGGAGAGAAAAGTTGATTTGGGAAATGTAGAAAAGAGGAAGCAAAAGCCTGCCTTTATTGGTTTTACCATTTAAATAGCAAATAGCTGATACTGACTGAGCTCTTTCTGTTTGCCAGGAATGGTTGTTAGTGCTTTACCTGTATTAGTATCAATATATTTAATCCTCACAAAACTCCCAGGACATAGGTACTAATTTACCACCAATTTACTGATGGAGAAATCTAATCATAGTGAAGTTAAAACATGCCCAATTTCAACAGCTCTTCCTTATCAAAGTCAAATAGCCGTCCATTCAAGTGGCAGAGCTGGGATTTAAAGCCAGGCAGTTTGGTCTCAGATCTCACATTCTTGACTACTTTTCATACTTCCTGTCTCTTCAGTAGAGCAAAGACAACTACTGTTAGTGCTTCCCTGAGCTTCTTTCAAGAATGTTCTCTTACAGAGTTAAATACACAGAGATCACGCAGACTATACTTTTCCATATATAGTCACCATAAACATCACTTTTAAGCCTCATGATTGCAGATCCAGTGATTGTATCAAAATTTACTCAGTACCATTTTTGTTGTTGAACACTTGGTTGTTTCGCAGTTTTTACTTTTATGAAAAACACCATTATGAATATATGAAGGCTGGTTTTTACCTAGGAATATTTTCTTTAGTGTAGTTCAGGGAAAGGGAACCAGTGCATTAAAGAATCTGGTTACCAGCTGCGGGGAGGAGAGAAATAGGTGAGAGAGATTAAGAGGTATAAACTTGCAGTTAGAGAATAAATGAGTCATGGGTATGAAATGTACAGTGTGGGGAATATAGTCAATAATTATGTAATATCTTTGTAGAATGACAAATGGTAACTAGACTTATCATGAAGATCATTTGGAAATGTATAGAGACATGGAATCACTATGTCGTACACCAGGAACTAACATAGTGTTGTAGGTCAATTATACTTCAAAAACAAACAAACAAACTCATAGAGATCAGAATTGTGGTTACAAGAGGGGGTGTGTGTGGGGAAAGGAATTGGATAAGGCAGTCAAAAGGTATAAACTTCCAGTTATAAGACAAATAAGTACTAGGGATGTAATGGACAACATGACAAATTAACACTGCTGTACGTTGTATATGAAAATTGTTGGGAATTCCCTGGTGGTCCAGTGGTTAGGACTCTGTGTTTCCACTGCAGGGGGCATGGGTTCAATCCCTGGTCGATGGACTTTCACTAAACTTTTTGTGATGATCATTTCATGATGTATGCAAGTCAAATCATTATGCATTACATCTTTTTGTGTGTGTGTGTGTGTGTGTGTGTGTGTGTGTGTGTGTGTGTGTGTTGTTTTTTGTTTTTTGGCCGAGCTGCAAGACTTGCGGGATCTTTGTTCCCAGACCAGGGATTGAACCCGGGCCCTCAGCAGTGAAAGCTCTGAGTCCTAACCACTGGGCTGCCAGGGAATTCCCATGCCATACATCTTACACTTATACAGTGCTGTATGTCAATTACACCTCAATAAAACTGGAAGAAAAAAAATAAAGCATACGACTACCTCAATTCATGCTATCAAATTGCTTTCCCAATGGATTGGCCCAGCAGTTTTAATACCCCATTAGTGAATGAGAAGGCTTTATTTCCCATACTTCTAGGAATGGAATATTATCATAAAAACTTGTTAAAAGAAGCAGAATTTTTGAATGAGTAAATAGTCTGTATATTTGTTTCCTTTTGGATTTACTTAATATCTAATGATGTTGACCATTCCTCCTAATTGTATTTTCACCAGTCATTTACTAAACCCTGATAGTTTAAGAGTTTACGTATGTGTGTGTATATCTGGTATAGATTCTTCATATAATAGAGATAATTACCCTTTGCCTATGTTTAAAATTATATTTGCTATAGTTTTTTTCTAATTTGCTTGCCATATATTATTACTTAAAATATACAGGTGTTCTACAAATAATGTCTACACATCTTTTTAATTAAGTGATTTCTTCAAGAGTTATAAACTTTAATTTCCCTCACCCTCCCAAGTTTGAGAAATCTTTAATACACTTTTCCTTTTTTGATAGTTTGCTTGGTTTTAAAATCTTAAATCTTTAATCTCCCTGGAACTCTGTTTGGGGTAAGGTATTTAATTTCCATTTTCAGTGTGCATTATTCAATACAACAGTATTAACAGCACATAGGAATTATAAAAAGCTCTGGTTATATCTGGTTCTTTCCTACTTGTTCATATAAAGGTCAAGTTACTAAAATCTGTGCTTTATCTTATAATAAGTATGCAAGGAATAAAATAAATATTATAAAGTTTACTTCCAATCAAATGTATTTTCACTGGCATTGGTTATGTTTTGTGACTTTTATTTACATGCATTTAAACGTTTGTCATTCAATTATGACAAAAAATATGCACAGTAAGCCCAAGAAACTCATTTTGGTCTTCTGGAATTTGACCATACCAAGCTAGTAGGAATTTTAGATATTCTTCAAATAACAATTTAAGAACAAGCTTGGTTTTACAAGACCCTTTCTAAATACAGTTTTAGAAATGTATTTACTCATGTACAACAATATTTTCAAGGGTGGGTAGGATCCTGCCTAGTCCAGAAATACCCATTTAAATTATAATTCAGAAAAACTTGGTAACATAGCTGCTCTACTAATGACACAGAGCAACAGAAAGACAGTCAAGGAGGCAAAGTCTCAAGAGGTGGTGAAATTTTTCATCTGTCTCCTTCCAGTCAAGCTGGTCTTGCTTGGAAGTGTAGTCCTGGCATCTTCCCTAGAATGTCTCTGTTTCTTTACCGTCTCCAATACGGAAACCACATTTTCTAAAAGCTCTTTTTTATAGTAGGAACTGCAGAAAGATGACATCATTTATTTATAAGGGATAGTTTCAAGTCAAGTGCTTTGAAGAGAGGAGTTGTTTAGAGTGATAGCACATTGCAAATACACTTTGAATCAGTTTTGTCCCTGACTGTGCTTTGGTCTATTTACTGTCTCTGGGTTTATCAAGTGAGCCATTTCTACTCTTATGTGGAAAGCTTATGTGGGGAAGGGCCATTTTTATTGAGCTCGTACTATGTGTTAATGGTGGTGTGATCCTCATCACAACTTTATGAGGTAGGTATTATCATATCTATTTTAAAGATGAATATGCTGATGCTCAGGAGTTAGTTAACTTGCTCAAGGCTACAGAGCTAGTAAGTGGTTGACCCGGGGGCTTCCAAACAAAAGCCAGTGCCCTTTCTACTAGCTTGCTTGAAGACAGTTCTCAAATGCACCTGGCCTCTGGGTCTTCAACATCTCTAACCCCCCAAATTGTAGAAGCACTTGGGTACTAACCTTGGATCTGCTAGAGATGTCCCAGAGGCACCTTCGGAACCTTCCACAGGTCCTCTTACTTTTTGAGGATCCCACAGTATGGTTATTAGTATCAAGTCACTGTTTAAAATGGTTACACCAAGTCCCTTTTCATGGAATGATTTAACTAAATGTATATAGAATTTATTAATTAAAGTAGCCTGCCTTTTCCCTCCAGTGCACACATTTTAATCCTTGGAAACCATCAGTAACAAAGGTGGGAAAGACATTAAATGAAAACATGCTTTGGGTTCTCATGCTTAATGACAACAGCTAACAGTCTTCGGCACATGCAAGATGTCAAGTTCTCACAAGCACAGATGCCATGGAAGCCAGGACTGGTACTACCCATATCTCACAGATGGAGAACCCGTCACTGACAGAGTAGCTAAACTGCCAAAACCACAAACCTGTATAGGTTGGAGCCATAGTCAGCGCAGAGAGGGGTCAAGCTCTTCTCAAAGTCAGCTGAGTGGCTGAGGTGGGCTTCATACCCAGCTCCAGGGCCCAGACCCTCACCCACTATGCTGTACTCATGGCCTTTCAGTAGACATGGTACGAATTTAGAGAGCCTAAGTTAGGACACAACATTTTATCTACATTTTCATTCTCTTTTGAATTAGGTCAACTAAATACAGAGCTTAAGTTGAGGAAAGATTTTGTTGATTTTACTTAATGAAGTCCACATCTAGCTTTTTTTCAGTTCATTTGTTAAATGAATAAATAAAAGCCATTTTTTTCTTCAGCTTTCTGCTGGGACAGGCAGCGTTAGAGGTGAGGCCAGTGTGCTGAGGTCAGCCAGCTCTCAGCATCAAGTCAAGAGGAGATGCTCTGCATATGCAAAGATGGCTTTTCTGGGTAAGCAATGCAGGTTTCTGATTACAGAGCCCAGCAACGAAAAGAGTCTTCCCTGAAAACAAGTTCTCACAGCCTGATGCACAGACTTCTCAGAGCCCTCTCCGCTCTGCCTTTTCAACCAGTTACAGGGAGAAGGGTGAAGGGAAGCCTGCTTCCCTTCAGTAAAGCAACTCACTGCCTCTGCAGAGCTGAGTGCCATTAGTGGGCACTTATTTAAGCACATTGATTGATATTCCCAGAACTAATAAAAACTTTTATGGCTACCAGATCTTTAGTGCAAAAGAACAGATCCTTTATTATTGATTACTCTGCAAAAATAACCATAAAAACCAGAACTTCCCAACAGGATTTGTTAGATCCGAAGCAAACTTTGCAAAGTTGGCATCTTGGTGACATTATGTAATACATAGCTGTCATGAACAATATCAAAATTGCTCGTTCTCAGCCAACAATCTCATAGTATTCTTATTTTGGTATTTTAACAAGATTTCTAGAATCTAGGAAATATCTTAACAAAAATGTTTACGGTGATCAAAATTAACTGTCCTTGTTGAATGCTACAAACAAAGATGCATTTTTAAAAAATACTTTTTCTGGGGCTTCCCTGGTGGCGCAGTGGTTGAGAGTCCGCCTGCCGATGCAGGGGACACGGGTTCGTGCCCCGGTCCGGGAGGATCCCACATGCCGCGGAGCGGCTGGGCCCGTGAGCCATGGCCGCTGAGCCTGCGCGTCCGGAGCCTGTGCTCTGCAACGGGAGAGGCCACA
>NW_006788828.1:694187-707789 GCF_000442215.2 Lipotes vexillifer | reverse complement strand
GTACCGCAAAAAAAAAAAAAAAAAAAAAAGAGTAAAAGAATGAAGCACAATCTGAAGTAAACTTTAGACCAAATCACCCACTTTAACTTTTGGTGGATGTCGGCGTTTGAAATAGTAAAGTTTTACTAACGTTCCCGCCCTATCTCCAAACTCTGTCATGAACAGATTGGCAGACCAAAGCCTTCCAGAATTATTATTCACAATGCAAAATTCTCCAGGAAAAGAGACGATGGCCCCCAAAGAGCTCAGATGTCAAAAGAGAATCTAAAAGTGATAGTGGCATTGATCTTGAGAGGAAGATCTCACATTCTGAGGCCAGCTGTAAGAAAACTACCAAAGGCCCACCCAAGGTGAGCTAACTAGCTCTTCGAGCATTTACATTGCAAACCAGTCAAAGCCCATTCAAACTCCTACTGGGAAAAAGCTTGGCTTGTAGATCTTCAGCCAGAAAGGAGACCATGCTGTCTGCTTGAATGCAAGATGGCTCAAAGATATAATAGTATCAAATATTTTTGTTGATAGCGCACCACTGGTTTTATGTGACAAAATACTATTCTTTCCCAGCTAGCGTCTTTTCATTTTTGTAGTAAAAAACCAAACACACAAACAAAAAACTAGCACTAGTTTGCCTCAAGTTTACAACAATCTAATGTATGATGTAATAAAATCACAGGAGTGGCATCCATTGCCTTTGCCATATTCTATTGGTTAAAAGCAAGGTCACAGTTTCCACCACACCAACAAGTGAGCTGCACAGGATGATAAGGGCTTTGTCTGACCTGCACAGTCTCTAGGCCTGGCCCCCAGCTGCTGTTGAACAGTTTCCTGAGCAGAGGAACTGCTTAGCTGCACCGTGAATCCGATTCCCTACTGCACTCCAAACCGTGATTTCTCTCATGATTTGGGAAACTGGTTCTTGACTGAACTATGATTTCTCATATGCTTAGGTTTCTAGATTCACAAACTAGGAGTGATAGCTCTCGATTCCTAATTCTCTCACTAGACAGGTTTTTTGGGGTATGAAAGACAGCAGGTGTGATGCTGTAGAAAGGTCATAGTCTGGGAGTCAGAGATGAGGGTTCTGGACCTGATGCTGCCAGTAAATTACGCTAGTAGAGACTTCACTTAAATGACTGAATCTTCATAGCAAACCTACAGGACTTAATATCACCATCTTGTAGATGAAGAGACTGAGCCCTAGAAAAAATAAGCCATCTGTCCAGGATTACATGGCCAGTAACTGATGTTGGCAAAATGGGGTTTCAAACTTAGATCTGCCTATTTCCACAGCTAATATCTTCAAGTCACATAATCTCTTTGCCCTCCCTGCCCGCTTCTTAATCTGAGTAATGGGAGAAATAGATCAGAAAGGCAGTATCTATGATCTTGTTGAACTTTAATATTCTCTGCTACATATTCTGAGCATTATCTTAGCTGCTTTATGTGCATTCATCTTGTTTCTTCTAATGAATTCTAAAGTCCTTGATAATGCATACGAAAGCTTGTAGTAAGTCATAAAATGCTTTATCAATTTGGCCATTATGGTTATTATGGCAGGTACTCAATAATTATTTGAGAGATCAAATAAAAGTTTCTATTTCAGAACTTGGCTAGATTGTGGCCCAATCTGGAGAAGTTAAAAGCCTGTCTCATGCCAGCCTGATGAAGCTGCTGGATGTAAAGTTCCATTTACTCATTTTTATAAAGAAGCCAAGGGCAAAATGGAGAATTTACCTGCCCAAGAGGTCTGCTGGTCCCTGGCCTTTTGTTTCAGCTCAAACTTCCAGGCATTTCCTGGTGAGAAGCTACTCTGTGTTTGAGTCAACCTTTCAACCCTCCCCCACTCCTCTGTTCCCACATCCTTCAGAGGCCCTGGCTTGGCTCATTCTTTTGTCCTTTGGTATTTCCTGTTGCTGGAGGTGGGAAATACCTGTTCCAGCCTTGTTCCACCAGTGGTGCCCAGATAACCAGCCGTGGGTGACTGATGACCAGGCAGGGTACAGATGCAGACTCAAATCTGCATGGCGTGCAACACTGAGAGACAACTGAATGGGAAGAACCTTGGAGTTCTGAAAAGCCTGGTGCTTTCTTCTTAAAACTGTACTAACATAGACTATGTGAAATGGTAATATAATTTATAAATAATCCTACGGGTCTTCAAATGTCCAACCCATTGTCATTAAAAAAAATCTATTTTAGAAATAGTAACTGAAATCACCAGAATCTATTGCCTTCCTTTCTGGTTAATATATATAGTTGTGAGTAGAAACTGGAAATGAAATATATTTAAAAATTTCCAAGTTCTCCCTGTGCCTTTGCTGGTCTGTCATATGCTTGCCAGCCCACACAAACTTCAAAGTCCACTCATCTCTACCTGTGGCAGCAGCCCCATTGGGGCAAACTCTTTTAAGTCTCACAATCTGGAAGAGTAAATGACTCCAACCTCTATGGGGTATAAATTAGCTATACAAAATCACAAATGGGTATACCCTTAGTCTCAGCAATTGCACTTTTAGGGATGTATCCCACAGACATCCTTTACCAGGGTGAAATAACTTTTATCCCAGATTATTCATTATACCATTTGAAAAATGATATCAAAGGGTTGGAAATAACCTAAGTGTCCCATCAGTGGGGAATTGCTTAAATAAAGTATGGTTCACCCATACAATGCAGCCTCGAGAGAATGAGGTGGTTCTTTATGTGCTAGTAAGGAATGACATCCAAGGGATTCTGTAAAGTGAAAAAAGCAAAGTATGAAGTGAGCTATATATACTATGGTACAACTTGTGAAAGGCAAAAATAACTAAATATGAATTTATTTTTATGCTGATAAAATAACTCTGAAGTCACAGAAGAAACTGATAACAAAACAAATTGGACCCCTGGGGGATCTGGGTGGATGTGACACTTTCATTTCATTTCATTTTTGTTCTTTTTGATTTGGGGCAATGTAGATTTATTTACTTTATAAGTAAAATAACAAAATAAATACACACACAAAAATGGCCCACACTTAAAAACAAAATCTGACTGAATTCTGTTTTACATCTTTTCTGCTAAATGCCTGAATCTTTCTAAAAACTCACTCTGGGTCTGGGTTGGTTGGTCCTCAATCTGCTTTAATTTGCTTTAACAATGAGTTTCCTTAATTTGGGTCATGGAGAGGGGGGGACACTAGTGTGCTCAGATTTATAGTTGAGTGGATCACTTTCTGACCAAAAGGCTTTTTTTCTGGAGACAAGGAAGTGAATCTGAAAAAACTTTGAACTCAGTCGTTATAGGCTCACATGCTGCTTCACCCGATTAGCCAGAGTTACAAGTACACCAGAGCTGAAAACTCACATTGTAAACCACTCAGCAAAGGTATGCTCTTTCCTCATCTGTCATGTTGTGTAAAGCATCCTGATGCCAGAACTTAGAAAGCCCTGGCAAGTTTATCGAGTCGCAGCTTTATGTACAAGATGACTTCATTTACCTTAAAAAAAGCAAATCTAAGACAAAAGTAAATAAATAAGAAAAAAGAAAAGAAAACAACTTGGGTCATAGGCAGTCTCTTCAAAGACTCATAATTTCCTTCTTGATGCCTTTACCTTCACATTTGTCAACACGCTGAAGACAGCAGCAAGCACATGGATCCCTGGGGTTTTGCCTTTCTTGCTTTAAAAATGGAATTTCCAGTGATGCAATGTGTCTAAAAGAAGAGGCCATCTTTTCAGGGTGAGAAGGGCAGTAATTGTCCATCTCTACTCTCATTAGGGACAAATGAGCTTCATCTTACAAGATTTTGAATAGAAAGGCTCTCACTAATGGCCCACTGTTTTCTCTCTGAGAAGCAACAGCAGTTTGTGACCTGGAATCATTGCTGGAGAACTGGAGAAATCTCTTTGGGGACAAGAAGAATGAAGTTGTCCTCTCAGGAGACAGGGACTCGAGTCTTGAAATTCAAAACTTAAGTGCACCTTTCAACTCGCTGCTCCTAAATTTACCTTCAACTCTTTGATAAGATACACAGAGGAAAAAAAGGAGTGCCTTTCCCTGACATTGACTTAATTCAGCCAGGGTATATCTTCCTTTATCTAGCCTTGGGGGTTTTATTCTTCTCTTTTTGGTTTCAAAACCACTTGAGTGCATTTTTGTTTTTGGCTGCGTTGGGTCTTCATTGCTGTGCGCCGGCTTTTCTCTAGTTGCGGGGAGCGGGGGCTACTCTTTGTTGCGGTGCGCGGGCTTCTCATTGTGGTGGCTTCTCTCGTTGCAGAGCATGGCTCTAGGCACGTGGGCTTCAGTAGTTGTGGCACATGAGCTCAGTAGTTGTGGCTCGCCGGCTCTAGAGCGCACGCTCAGTAGCTGTGGCTCATGGGCTTAGTTGCTCCGTGGCATTTGGGATCTTCCCAGACCAGGGCTCGAACCCGTGTCCCCTGCATTGGCAGGTGGATTCTTAACCACTTCGCCACCAGGGAAGCCCTTGAGTGCATTTTTGATTGGGTCTAGTGATGGGAATATTCTTGGTCTAGGGAATAAGCTCTGGGCCATTTTGATAGCACTGAAGCTTGACATAAAACTCATAATTTTTATCCTCGGTGAGCACAGTGGCTAAAGTGTGTGCCCTGAAGTGCTCTGTGTGTTTCCACATCTCACAGGAATGATACAGCTTACCTAGCTGTCAGACCAAATACTTGGTGAATGATGGCACCCCAGCGTTGCATAAATATCAAGAACTCTTAACACCTGGAATGTAAAGCTTGGAAAAGACGGTGCTTAAATTCCAGTTGCCTCTTCCAAATAGCGTAGGCTCTTCACAACCTTGTTTACTCTATAGCAAAAACAAAAGCCTGCAATTTTCATCCCCTGATTTATACAGAAGATGGAAGGGCAGGAGTGGCTCTGCAGAGGTTTGCCTCAGTTGTGTCCTCAAGCTTTGCTTAGGAAACACCCAGAGTCAAGAACTTGACAGTCAAGAATTCAGAGCAAGAGAAAGCAGCTGCTTCATAGATTTGAGAGACTGGCTAGAATGAGTTGGGAGATCATGCGTTCAGGAAAAAGGTCCTTGCAATGGTACAGCATCATGGGCTGAAAAGAAAACCCTCATGTATCTTATTCCGTATTTTCAGCTTTAGAGGAGGACAAATTAGGCTTTAAATGATAGAATTTTGTAGTTGGAGGCAGACATTAGTCCAGATGTATTTTGCTGGTGAGGAAATATGAGGTCCAGAGATTTGACTTAAATCATAAAGGGAGCTGACGGCAGAGCTGTGTCTGTTAAGCAGGACCTTTAGACTCTCAGCGCTTTCTCAGCTGTGTTCCAGACATTCACAGATACTAATCAGAAGGGGGGATGAACTGGCCATGGACTTACATTGCTATAGAGGGCAATGGGAAAGCACTCTGTAAACTGTAACACAGCAACAATGGAAGATATTATTATTGCAGGTAATTGTCCTGAACACACATACTTATTTGATTACCTACTTGAAAAAGAAACAAATTTGAAATTGCCTGCTCAGTTTTCTCATTATCTGAATTAACAGGAAGAAAATAGAGCAAAATAAAATCCAGAGACAATCTTAGAACAACATTAAGCCTTCTACCCCCTACTTCAAAATAACCTTTACCAACTCTGTTAGAAACCAGCAACATTTTCTCCAAGTTTCCAGAACCCCTCATCTTGCTTGGCTCCACTCTGATGGGGGTGACAATTAATGAAAAGTAGACACCAAAATGCTGGAGAAAAGGAGAAACCAGGGAGGTGGTGAACTCTGATGGGTCCTGAGTGGTACGAACAAAAATGCACTATTGAGTATGTTACAACATTTATTAAAACCATTTTCTCAGCAACTTCCCATTTTCCTGAGACATCACTCCCTCCATTGAGCAGTCTGTGTTGTGATAACAGCTCCCTGGGGATTACTTTCTGCTTGGCTCAAGAGGCCAGGTAGGTAAGGGACAGATAATGACGGTGTCACTTACACTGAGGCTTTCATCTCTGCCTCTCAAAGCCGTTTACAACTATTAAGTCTCTTCCTGCGACTCTCTTGGCTCCCTCCTCTAGCCAAGGAAATAGAAGACAATTCCAGACCTAAAGCAGGTGACCATCTTCTTCCCTTCCCACACCCGGTCCTCCCTCACCCTTGGCTCTCAGTCCTCTGGCTGAGCAGCATCATCAAACCCGCGTGTATTTTCACTTGACGCCCTAGCACAGATGGAAGCCAAAGACGAAGGGCTGACGGTTTCTTCGGACACTTTGCCTGCCAAGCATTTAAGGACATTATTTAAGGTTACATGGTCGTAAGTGGCAGAACTGGGATAGAATCTTGGCAGAGAGGTGTTATAATTATTCCATTTTACACATGAAGAAACAGAGGATCAGTTCCAGAAATGGGACATCAACCTAAGCTTCTGACTCCAGAATCCGTGGCTCTGATCTACTCCCCTATTCAGTCCTGGACTCTGTCTATCCCCAGGACAGGAGACAGCTCTCTGGAATGCTTTTGGAGACGGTGGGAGGGAGGGCTGGGATCTAATGCAAGTCGCCTATTTGCTATTGCTGCCCCCAACAATTTTTCTATCCCTATGTCACTTCTCCAGAGCAGGGCATTATGAATCCACTGCTTCCTAGCTCACCCTCCAGCCCAGCCCTCTGCCCAGGGAGTCTCTGTGAGTGACAGTGACTAGCTGGGCTCTGGTAACACTAGGGGAGGGGCTGCCCCGAGCTTCTGGAAGTTCCTTCTCTTTTCCAGGAAGTGTTGAAGAAACTGGAAATCTGAACCCAGAAATCTGTGCACCATTCTTTGGATTCTTGTTGTTCAACCTGGGTGGAGATGCCCTTCTCTTAGTAAGCTGAAAGGTGTCAGCATGGGGGCCACTAACTCAAGCAGTTGACTAGCTGGGTCCAGGCAGCAGCTGATAGTTCACCGCATTAATGACCCTGTTTGGCTGAACTAACTGACTCGGCTGGATATTGTATTACATGTCCAAGGCTCAGGATACCACTACAGCATTTCTGGGAGATTATTGCTTCTAGTTATAAAGAAGGGCCCTAGAGTTAACACTGCTCTCAGAATAGACTCACTTACAGAGTAGCTTATGCAGTAGGATAACCCGATGCATTGATCATTATTCGTTTACCTTCAAAGACAGAACCTGTCTTCGTTCAGTCTGGAGATGGTAAGGCTACCTTCCAAATCTTTATTTATGCTGAGCCTCCTGCACTGTATCTCCACTGCAGTGGCAGCCCACATCTCAAACTCAACATGTCCGAAACTAACATTATTACTTCCCCCGTCTTCTTCCTGTGTTCCACCATGACTGATGGTACCAACGCCACTCGGTCACCCAAGCCAGAAATCAGACCATCGACCTGCAATCCACCTTCTCTGTCAACTCACATGCAATCAGCCACCAGGACTCAGGAGTGACCCTTGTTCTGAATTCTCAATTCAATCTCTCCTTTCTCCCTCCTGTTGATGCGTCAGTGCACATCCTTAGCTAATTGGTGTAATAAAACAAGAATGAACATTTCCTGAGAGGAGGGACCAAGCATCCAGAACACTGCGGTGGGTAAGAGTATGAACTTGGAGCCAAAATGGTGGATTTGAATCCCGGTCAAAATGCATCAACTGTGGGATAAGTATCTGAGCTTCGGTTTCCTCATCTATAAAATGAGAATAAAAATACCTCCCTCCCTGGCTTGTTGTGAGGATTAAATAAAGCTAACATACTAACAACACTTACAACACTGCTTGGCACCACATAAGTGTCCACAATATATATTATACATGTAACAATAGATGAGGAAACTGAGACTTCAGAACAGGTAAACACCTTCTTTAGGATCACACGGTGATTAAGTACGGCCGGCATATGAATCCAGACCTATCCTTCATCAAAAGCCACACTTTAAAAATGTTACCACATGGCACATCTATGGTTCCACATGTGGTTGTGAATAACAAAGTAGAACGTCTAAAGTACCAACACAGAAAGACACCATATACGATATAGAACTGTATATACAATATGATCTCATTTCAAAAAATGTTACGAATTTCTCTATTACTACCTCTGAACCCCATATATTCCCTTGTCATCTCATTTTCATCCATCTCTCCTACTAAACGACCTGAGGGCAGAGATGCCACATTGTATAGCACAGAGCCAGATACACAACATCCAATATTTGTTAAATTGCTGAATAGCATTGAATCTTTAAAAAAAAAGTATTTATTTAGCAGGTAATAGATGAGTGACATTCTGTGACTTGAACATGACAAAGGATTTTTCTTTCTTCCAGGGAGATGTCTGAGGTCCCTCTGACACACCTGACCACAGTATGAAGTAGAAAGTGCTTCCCGGAGGAAGAAAGACAGTGACCACTCTTCTCAGTGTGTTTTTTGTCAGACAGCTGTCTGCTATAGCCCTGAAAGACACTTCATCAAATGCTTTAATGATGAACTATCTTAAAGGGACTTAGCACTTGCCACTGCCTTCTTTCAAGTTGCTAGCCTGCTCCCGTTACGTGGGCTTTGCAGCCTGGCACTTTCAGACTTTGTCATGGCTTAGAAATGACATTAGAAATGTCATTGCAAAGAAATGACATCACATTGCACATGTGATTCTATGCCTGTGTTTGTAGAGGGATTGGTAGTGAAATATCTACAATTCCCTACTTCTTTTGAATATATGGATTCAACATGTCTCTACTCCTCCTCTGTATTTCTAGCTTCTATTTCCACACACTAAATGCACATTTATTTTATTTCAAAAAGATGAAAGAAAACAGACTGAACAAAAAATTCACCCCACTATGTAGATTTTCCCAGTCTTTTTTAGTAAAAGTGATCAAAACCTAAGAATTTGAAAACGAAGTAATTGGGACTTCCTTGGCGGTCCAGTGGTTAAGATTTCACCTTTCAGTGTAGGGGACATGGGTTTGATCCCTGGTCGGGGAACTAAGATCCCACAGGCCGCAGGGCAACTAAGCCTGCGTGCCCTAGAGCCCACACGCCACAACTAAAAAGAAGCCCATGCACCACAACGAAGATCATGCATGCCACAACTAAGACCCGATGCAGCCTAAATAAATAAATAAATTTAAAAATAAAAAATAAAATTTAAAAAAGAAAACCAATTAATAGCTATAGTTCTTTCTTGTCATTTCATCTTTGGAGAAAATAACTATTTTCTTCTTCCTTCCTAGCATCTTTCCAGTTTTTCCTTGTGCTGCAGCAAATAAATTTGAGAGTTGATGTCCCAGACATGTCCTTTTCCTATTATTTCTTTTAGGGTTGATGTAGACATGGTACCCAGTGGCAAGCTAAATGAGCCTTTGTTTTCACTGGGCCCTCAGTGGAAGAGGCACCAAGAGATAGATGAAGGCTTCTTCCTTCTCTCCTAAATCTGTTTGCTACTAAGTTGCGATTCCAAGTCTTTGGTGTAGACTCAGTGGTCTGACTGTCAATGAGACCTCTTTATTTGTTTCTTTGTTAGTGCCTTCTTCTTGTTATTTCTACCTCCTCAGTTTCCATTAGTAAAGCCAATCCTGAGGGCATCCTGCCAAGTTATCTACCCCAGCTCAGCCAACTCATCACAGTCCTCACAAATCTTAGGGAAAGTCCTCTTTGGGCTAGGAAGTGATCCCAGAACTCATAGAGAAAATGGACTCTTAAATCCTGCCACTATCTTCCTTCTATCAGAGATGTTATTTCTTTGGAATCACTTAAGAACTTCCTTCTCCATTGATCTGCTTTCCATGTTCAGGTTTTATCACTTTCCATTTCTGTGTTCTTCACCTGAAACATTTCTGTCCCAGAAATGGAACTCTTGTGTTTAGAACACCATTTTGAATCAATGTTTCTGCATCTTTTCCAAACATACTCCAGTATCACTGAGCTCTATTATCATACGTACAGGGTTGCAAAATAAATGGGTATTTGTTAAATGAATGAGAGGAATGCAGCTTAATCATTTGTAGGAGAATTATACGTTTTCTGCTGAGTTTGAGTAAATCATGTAGCAAAATGACAAAGCTATGTGAATGCATGCAGCATTGCTTGGTAATTGGCCTCTACCAAGACATGGCAGCATTTTTCTTCCTGGCAACTCTCACAAGATGTCAGCTAGTCAGGAGAGCACTGAGGTGGGATGGCAGAGTGGTTAAGAGAATGGCCTCTGGCACTAGACAGCCTGAGTTTGACTTTCACCTCTAGCATTTACTAGCTGCGTGGCTTTGGGCAAGTTGCTTGATCTTTCCGTGCTCAGTCTCCTTAACTATGAAATGAGAATCAGAGTAATCATACCTATCCACTGCCTTCATAAGCTTGTTTAAGGATTAAGTGAGCTAATATAAGCAAAACACCTAGAAAGTAGCTGGAATAGTGCTGTATAATCGCTCACAATTATTATTACACAGCTATTACTTGGCTTGACAACGACTGTAATTCAAAGAAAAAAAAACGAGATGAGAATACTGTATTTTACATCAACTTCCAAGACAATGATACAGCACTGAAATACTTCTTCCGGGAAGATATCCAAACCTGGAGACCTAAAGAAAGCCATTACTTCTCTGAGTCAATCAGGAAACTTTCTTTTTGAACATCTCTGGAATTAATTGAACAGTCATTAATCACCAACAATTACTAAAAGGAGCCAAAGATGTTGAAATGGAATATATCTAAAGTCTTGTGACAAACTACTCTTCTGCTATATTCCTATTTGTCTGCAATCTAAGAATCCTATTTTTGGAGATAAAGTTATAATTGTATTTACATGCTACAGAATTTTCTTAGTTTTTATTGTCATTACCTCTTATAACTGATGGTGATCTTGGCAAACTGCAAGGTAGAGATTAAAGCCTTTTTTTGGTGGCAGATTAGTAGAAATTTAAGTTATAGCATTTTTTACAACATGACATTGGCTTATCTGTTTACCAGCCTAAGGATTTCTATATTGGTTCAAAAATTCCGAGTAAGTAGGTTTTTCAGCTATATTTTAAAGGAAGATTAATGCTACCTACAAGTAGCAGATATAATTGCTAATTATAATGAACTATAATTTCAGATACCAATAAATCAAACAAAACAGTAATGTTTTATTTGTACAGATTGCTGTCAACAATGCTAAATTAGTAAGAGACTGAAATGCTTCAAAAAAGGTTTAGCTATTTATGGCAGACACTTAGAGGCAATGAATGAGGAATCTGTATTTACATTTCCCCTAATTTACCTTTCCCAGTCACTGGATGAGACAGTGTACAAACAGAAAAGATTTGGCCTCTATGTCTGTGTTGATATTCAGCTGCAAGTCAGCGCCAGTTAGAATATAACTACTATTAGGGACCCGTGTCTCATTCTGGGTATACCAATAGAGTACATTAGTTTTAAGTGTAAGTGACATTGCATAATGATCACATTTGGGCCAAATCTAGAGCACTTGCTTGTTTCTATTGTTACTTAACTGCTCAGGTCTTAAGATTAAATTATCCTCTTTTATCCTTACATGAGATGGAGAAACATTTGATTTATTTCCCTTCCTCACACAATCAATTGATTTGCATAATGCCTAATGAGATTCTTTCAGATTCCCACATGGTTTACCACATGTTGCTCCAAATGTGCCAACAGACTGTCATTTAAAGGAAAAAAAGAATCTTCAAATTCAGAGGAAAGCCTGGGCTATCCTTTTGAATACCTACAATCAGTTCATCTGATAATATTCCCAGGCAGTCAGATGCCCCCGAGAAACAAGATCTAGTTGTTGGGATTTTTTTGCTTT
This sequence comes from Lipotes vexillifer, assembly GCF_000442215.2. NCBI lineage: Eukaryota > Metazoa > Chordata > Mammalia > Artiodactyla > Lipotidae > Lipotes > Lipotes vexillifer. The sequence goes on along the minus strand of NW_006788828.1, from coordinate 696,017 downwards.
TTATCAAATGACTTACCCACAATGACTGCAGTGACAGTAAGCAGCACAAAAGCATTCCGAAACAGGTAACTTTTAACATCTTCCTTTGTGATGTTCTGCACTTTCTTCTTGGCCAAGAGTGTGCGTTTACGGACCCCTTGCTGGAATCTCTCCATCCTGCCTCCCATCCTGGCCTCTTCTCCATTGCTTTTAGTCATGTTTTACTTCTGCAGAATGTCTCTTCTTTGAACTTCAATGTCACGGAATCAGCCCCAGAAAGCCAGTCCTCTTTGGTGTTCAAGAACACAACTAGACGAGAGAGAAAGAGACAAGAATTACAGCCTCCAGGGGTGAGAAATCAGGGCTGCCCGACACCAGGGGAAGCTGTTGGCAAACTGCATAATCTCAGTAGGAATCAAGGGCTGGAGAGTGGCAATGCCAGATCTCAAGGCTAGAATGTGCATGTTTTACTGGACCACGTGTGAGACATGTGCATAAATCCAGAATATATGAGCAGGTACTTGTGTTACATTTTTAAACATTTGTCCTTCTCTCTCCAGTGAAGCTATAAAAGGGCTCATCAGAGCTGGGTGTGACTGAGCACCCTTACCCCCACCCGATCCCCCAGAACCTAGCCAAGTACTTTGCACGATGTTCGCCCTCAATAAATGTCCAATTGAATTAAGCGCACAGGAAACGCTCAGTAATTATACTTAATGGCTCATGTTGTATACATGGCAAAGGCATAACCAGGTCAATGAAATGAATTAAGATACTGAGATTTCACAGCCAGAGGTTGCTGTTATATATAATAAAGTAACTATTTTCTGCATTAAGATAAAAACCACGATAATATCAACTAGTAAATATGCTTATGAAAAGAACACAAGTACCCACAGGCCCTGGGAAATACATTTGACCCTTTCACGTGGTAACTTTTTTTTTTTCATAAAATAAGCTAAGTGCACTGGGCACGTTTATAAATTATCTGAAATCATAATTCATCTTCATTTTGGTCCCATGCAGAAGTACAAAGTAGCATTTGCCTTTGTGGCAAACATGCTGGCGTCTTCTGAGGAAACTATCACCCACTGCTCAGTATTTTAAAATTTAGGATTTCTAGAATAGATGAGGAGATTAATTCAATTTTCATTCCAAACGTTACAGCGTGTGGTTTCTAGTTTCTTTAAAGTGCTCCTAGGTTATTCAAATATATCTGAGTAAATCTCTCCTTGGTGGAAATCAGCTGTTTTGAAAGATCAAGGGATTCCTCCTGCTGTTTTACAAGATTTCTAATCCGTAACCTTTCCCATGATAAATCCAAGTAAAAAATCAAGTCGTGCCGGTGGACGTGTGTATCTAGCAACGCGAAAAGCCAGTGTGTGCGTCCGTGGAGGAGGTAGCTAGAAAGCAAGAGACTCCTCGGAAGCTTTTGGCAAATCCAAGTGCGGAAAAAAAGACTAGTCTTAACAGTTTTGACTTTTAAATAAAATTGCAGGCTGGGGTCAGTGATAATAAGACGTACAACTCGCTCAAGACTTCACAGCAGATTAAAAGTTTAGGGAGAAGTAAAGAAGAGGAGACGCGAGAGACCAAATTTTTTTCTCTCCTACTAATCTCTGATTCCCTTTACCAGTCACTTTAAAACAGACCAGCTCAGCCTTGATTCTTTTCTAGAGCTCGAACCACAATCTGCCCCCAATCCACCCTGAATAACTCAACTCCAGATTAAGAGAGGACACGGCGTAGACACCACACGCTCAATGCATTAAATTACTAACACGGACTTTATCTACCAAAATGGCTAGCTTTTACTCTCGCTACTCCCCTGCTCGGGAAACAAAATACACT
>NW_006788828.1:684239-694177 GCF_000442215.2 Lipotes vexillifer | reverse complement strand
AGGAATACAGGACGTCAGACTTACCTTTTCTGATTTTGTAACGGGTGGAAGATACCCCAGGCAATGACAAGGTGAATTCGCAGCAGGTACAGCGGAGCAACAAAACGCAGCGAGCAAGGCGTGCATGTGCTCTGAAACTGCAAATTACTATCGGGGCAACTTAAGAAAAGGGGCGGAGTCTGTGCCCGGGAAAGGGGGAGCGGGGAAAAATGAAAACACCACAGGGAAGGAGGGGGGAAAGCCGAGGTTTCTGGAATATTGATTAATCTTGGCGCACCAGAAGCATGCTTGCTGGCTTTGTTTTGCTCCTTAGACCACTTTTCCAGCTTTGTCAGTTCACTTCCATTAGAAATGCAAAACCGGGACCAGGAAGAATTGAAGAATAAAGCGCACACAACACTCAGAAAGCTTGAAGTCTTGATTAGAACGTTTCAAAGAAGACTTTTCTGAGGCTAAAGTTAATTATCTCACATAATGGCAGGTTTCCTCCCCTTAAGGAAACACGAGAGTGTGCTCTTTTGCCTGGTTGTACAACTGTTATGAAAGAGTCCCTCTTTTTGGAATTGGGGAAATAACTGACGTTTCTTGGGAAAACCCGGAACGCAATCAAGTGTAGAGAAAAAAAATACTTACTATAATTCTCTAACCTTGCCTAAACTTACTCAAAACACAAGCTGAAACATGCCTCTATTTTAGCAGTTTAAACTCTATAATAGCAAATCCAGTTTAGCTCACCGTCTGTGTTGCAAAGATTCAAAAAGGTAAGAAGCACAAAGATGCCAGGATCTTTGCTAAACTACTCAAGTAAAAAGCATTTTAAGACCAAGAGTATAAATGCACACTTGAAGTTTGGTAATTTCAAAAGATAAGTTGCTGTGCAGACAGACGCCTCAATTTTAAAGAAGGCTAAATGTCCCCCACACCCCCTCCTGCCCCATCATTTTTAGGAACTAGAAAATTCTCATTGCCTTGAGAATATGACTTGCACTTGTAGTCCACCTTTCTTAAGAAGGAAATAGATTGTGAAGTCGATTTTTAAAAATTAAAAAAAATATTTTTTGAGCCTGACTCAACTCCACAACTTAGAACTTGTTTAGTATGAAGAAAAATGTTTAACAGAAACAAAACTCATACCAAAAATTACAGCCAGAGTTCTGTATTCCTGTTTATTAAATCTCATATTCCCCATGCAAAATCTGCTTAATTCTGGTGTCTGTTTTCTAACAAGAAAGTATGTCTTTTTCCCTTATTAGCAAATCCAGGGAGATTCTAAAGGTATGTCTCCTGCCAAGCTTCAACTGTTGCATGTATATACTCTTTTGAACAGCAACGGTGAATCACGTAAATGCTAAAATTATAAATTAGCAGCAATTATAACAAGTTTTAAACTTGCATCATTTTAAGAGATTATTGAGAATATCTACTTCTGCCAGTCCCACCCCTCAGCAATCTTTCTCTTCCTCTTATCTCCTAGGTCACTTAACATCCATATCACGTAGTTTAACACATAGTTCCACGGTCTCCTACAGCTCCTTTCTTTTAAAAAATCCTGTTAAATTTTGGCTTCTCAACTAAATTGTAAGTTCTTTGAGGGCAAGAATGGGTCTTATACCTGATACATAGTAAACATTAAATTCAACTCCTATGAATGAATGACATAATATAAGAGTATTAAACAAAACATTTTGCAACCTTCTGTGTTAAAACAAAATCACTTATTTTTATGTTCGCGCTTCTGGCCTAGGTACATGGAGCACATGTCATTTCTCAATGCCATGACTACATTTTAAAGCATTTATTTACTACACTAAGTCCTCTCTGAGCCATGGGTTTAAGACTAATTTGTTCACATTTCTTGTGGAAGTGACCTGTATTTCAAGAGAACTTAAAAGAGAAATTTTTATATGATTTTCAATGGAGTTTCAAGCCAGGTGGCATTTTTGGTTTTTAATTCTGTTTTTTTTTTATAGGCAAGAAAAAGCACTAGAAAAACCACACTTTGATTAAGCATAGAGATGAGAAGGCCCTAGTGCCCCTTCTTTTTTCCTTTTTTCTAAATCCCCAAAGCTTGGTTAAAAACCACTTCATGATTTTAGTTTTGCACAGACATTATGGGAGTCTGGTGAACCCCAGAGAAGGGAAATAATTCACCACTGAAAGTTTTGTTGGCTGTAATAAAAACCCAATGAGAAAATGAGATGCAAAGGGTTTCAGTTCAGAGTTCATCTGAATTACAAGGTTTTAGTCTGGGGAAATTTGGGAACCACTCCTTTTAAGTACCACTTTCTCTTTTGGAAAAAAGCTATAGCAATAATGCCCTCAGGACAACTTGGGTTTACTCAACACATATTTCTTCCTTTTCCTCTATTTTATAAATAAGACCCTTGAGCATTCAAACATTTTTTTCCTTCTTAGAAATACTAAATAAGTGAAACAGCAAGAAATTATGAACATGTCTCTATATGTCTTTATATGTATTTCATTTAAAGCTACTCTGGGCAGGAGACACAGAGCTAGGAAATCACATTAATTTTGGTATTCCAGAGTTTAAAAAAAAAAAAAAAAGATGTGGCAAATGCTGCTCCTTTTAAAAAATTTTCCAAGAATTTTCTTTGAACGTGCTATTATAAAGTATGCTGTAGGTGGGGGGTTGGGAATGTCACCATAACAGGAAACAACCAAATCCAACCTATCCTTGAACTCCATTAGTTTCAAGTATGAGGGATCATGATTAACAAGTAAGTGTCGTAACATAGTACAGAACAATCACATTTCAGCAGTCAAGATAAGGGAATTCTGGAATTTGAGGAAGAATATGATTAGAAATCCTTTTAACCTTTATTGAATATTTTCCACTTTTATTTGTAATTTCATGGGAGATTTTGTCCTTCCTTGTTCAAATAGTTTACATTTTAGGATCACCATAAGGAATGTCAATTTTCCTTCTACAATTTGGAAATTGTAGAATGTTAAGACAGTGAAGGGGACTTGATTTAACCCCAGGGGAAGCACTAGAGGTAGCAGGAGTAGACGTAGCACTTGTGGTAGTTGGTCCTTCATTTTGTCTTAAATTTTTTTCCTTCTTAGGTTTGAATGTAAAAAGCAAAACAACAAAAAATTGATGGTGAATCCTGGTTAAGTTTTTAATGATTTGGCTTTATCTTAAACCTATGTGAAGCCTGAGAAACCCAACTATAGAGGTGAACTATAATTAACCTTTATCCTACTCACTCGTTCAACAAACCTTGAGCAAGTCCTGAGCTCCAAATACCAGCCCCTTTTCTCTAGGGGTCCACAGACACATCTGTAATTATTACACAGTGGGAAGTAGGGGGGGCCCCACAGAAAGTTATGGGAACTCTGTGCTGGAGCCTATTTACCAGGTCTCCCTACGAGGACTCAGAGCTCCTTGGAGGGCCTGTTCCTGGCTCAGCCTTGTACGTACAGAGGACCCAAAACAGCAAATGAAAAAACCTTGAACTCTATTCCTAGGCAAGAGGGAGCCACAGGATTTAAGCACTGGAGTGATTTTAGTTTTAGGTTGATGCAAACCCTTTGAGAGAACAAGACTTTAGTTAGGAAGCCAAAGGGGCAGAGGAGCATTTACAAACGGGGGTAGTTCACGCTCAAATTAAAAAAAAAAAAAAAAAAAGATTCTATTGAAGAGTACAGACAACCTCATGGTATTGAGCCCCAAGGGATAAACTGGCATTGAGTTGAGACCACCTCCGCTAGAGGTGCTTCCTCTCCAGGTCACCTGACCCACCCACTTCACTTGTTTTAGTTCCCAGCGTGTTCCTCTAGCACATTCTAATGTTGTGACCTCTGAATGGGTTTAAGAAGTGGTCTGACTAAGGGTAGAGGCCTAGGGAACCCCAACATAATAGATAAGAAGAATAACAGGACCCCCCTCAATAGATCTGCAGGTGGTGAGAAATTATACCAACATTTTATCCCAAGTTAGCTAAGAGTTGGACATAATGACGGTTTAAAGCAATGTAACACATTTTCTTCATACTAAAACTAAAGAGGGTCTGCTTTTTAATGAATATTTCACAAGTGTTATTGCTATTAATTATGACTCATGTTGTGAAATGGCTCTTTTCCCAGTTCTTCAAAACGAGCCAAACCTCCGCAGGACCAGAGTCTTAGTGTAGCTGGGAAAGATCGGGTAGGTTAGTGGGAATGAAAGGTTTTGGCACAGTGTGAGCAATAATGATGGCCGACATTTTTATAGGACTTTATAGTTTCAGAAACACTTTTACATACACTATCTAATTTGATCTTTGTGACAGTGCTTTGAGGAACATGCTATTATCACTAGCCCTGTATATCCAGATGTTGACATGGAGTTCCAAGGGATTGAGCAATTTGCCCAGCATTACAGTCAGTGAGTGACAAGAGTTCCTAACAGTTCACGGAACTTTGGTTTCTCATCTTTTTCCAAAAGGAGTCTCCAGTATCTTTTATTAAGACAAAGAGAAAAAAGAGTAAAGAACATTAAAAGGAAGGCCTACCATCTGTTATTTCTTCTGGAAAGTCAACCCTAAACTTCTCCTGTTCCCTCTCCTCGTCCAATCCCTGACAGGGTTGATTGCCCTTCCTATGTGCTCCCAAGACTCCCTGGGTTTAAATCTCCAGAGTGCTTACCACCCTGTTCTGTAACTCTCTCTTTCTAGACTGTGGGCCCTTTGAGAGCAGAGCCTATCTTTATAACTACTGCATACCCAGGCACCAGTACAGAAGGTCGCTTGGTTAAGTAAGAGTTGCTGCATGAATAAATGGACACATCACAGCCACGAATATGAGAAATTGTATCAGTCCATCTCCAATCCTAAGAATTGGAGAAAGGACATCAGTAAACATCAAACTTAAAAAAGGGGAGAAAAACTAATGGATTCCTTTTTCAATCATTACAATATAAAAGAGATCCAAATGGAGCTGCTCTAATGGAATGGGTGGGAGGTGGCGGTCAGAAGCTATCTCAGTGTCCTCCTCTTCTCTCCCTCAGGGGTCCCCCTCACCAATCCATGGATTCTACCCATCATCCTTGAGAACAAAGATGTGTTTTGTTTTGTTTTTTTGGCTGTGCAGCATGTGGGATCTTAGTTCCCCGACCAGGGATTGAACCTGCACCCCCCTGCAGTGGAAGCATGGAGTCTCAACGACTGGACCACCAAGGAAGTCCCAGAACAAGGATGAATGAGGAAGTCATGTCAGCTTGTGCCAGGATTCCTTAGTACTAGGTCCAGGTTTAGAACTTAGGTCCCCCCATTCCTGCCCCCATCGTGTTTTCAATCACTAAATCACAAGTTCCTCCTCTCCCAAATTTGAATGTCATCTGTAAAATGAGGTTAGGCTACATTATTTTGCTCAAGTCGCTTTCTCTTTCAACAGTCTATGATTCTAAATCATGTCATGCCAATAATAGGCTTGCCCCATCCACTTCGATATATTCAGTTAGTGTCACAAATTTTTATATACACTCAATGATTAATGGCTTCTCATTAGATTCCTCTGCCACAAATTAAACACAAACATATAAACAGTCACCAGAGGAAGCTTACTGAAGGGCACGGGTTTTATGAAGCACAGCGATGACATGAATCTTTTATAAGTGTTTGCTGGTATAGAATCATAATTACTGCAATCAAGACAGATACACCTCTTTTGTAAGGAAAAAAAGTAATTATAATTTAAAAGCGCACAGCTCAAAGTTGCCATCACAAAAACGACTATTATAGCAACTATTTCGCATTTGGACATTTTTTTGGCAGGAGCTCTGGGCATTGTTTATTGTGAGTCAGAAACAGGCACTGAGAAAATATGCAAATTTTTTAAGCAAGAGAAAATGCAGCTTTGAGTTGAGAAAACAGGGTGAATGGTGCAAACTGTCTGGGTCTTGCACACAAATCAATCTTAGAGGCTGAAATAATTTTTGGTCATCGGATGCTGTGAGAGTAATTTGGGGTAAGGTCAGAATAAAGTTATTTTATGCTTTAAAATGTACATTCAAGATTTGTGCCGTCCCCTGGAATCAAAGTCCATCTTCTGCTAATGCCACATCTATAGCTTGATTCTAAATTGAAAGACCAAGGAAGAAACCTCCGGAATGCTACCGATCCCATTTTCCTTGGCTGGGCAGAGGAATGGCTCTGGCCTCGTGAGGCATCTCACCTCTGGGTCACAGAAGTGGCAAAGCCAAGCGTCCTCCCTCTTCCTGCTGCCTACTCACACAGGATCACACCTGAAGAAATAAAATTCACTTGGGGTGACAAGTTCACTCTTGTTGCTAGACCTCAGTTGTAAATGGGTGTTTCTATCAGAGCTGCATGAGTCCAGTACCAAAATCTCTTAATATCAACAGATGAAACTAGGGGAGATAATATAGCCTTGGAGAAAAATACACTGAGGCTGGGGTCTGGTGGTGGAGGCTTGGGTAAATATTGGGAGACTCCCCCCACTCCAAACAAAAGGTGAGGCAAGAACTAAGTTTCAAACTTTTTTTAACCTGATAAAGTTAATTCGTATATGGGCCGATGTCAAAAATCGAAACCTCAGACAGCCTGCACTGTCAAGGAAACCTAACACACTAACTCCAATCCTCCCACTCTGCTTTAGCTAGCTTACCTTACCCTAGAAAATAGAACCTGCCAGCCTTATAAGGACCTCTAGCCAATCATGCCCCGTTTCAGCGTGGCCACTTCTAAAGCTCTACAAAGTCACTCTAGCCCCAAATCCCTTGGGACGGTTGCTCCACTGCCTGTGAGGGACTGTGCTTCCCCAGTCCATGGGCTGTTTTCACTGAATAAAGGACATCAAACTCATTTCAAAATTGTATTATTTTTGTCATTAGATAAACCCTTTGTTCAAATAAAATCTCATGATGAAACAAACAGTAATACAGCACATCAGGGATAAACCTAATGTCCGGGTGGGATGCCCAGAGCCACTAGATTTATACTTCCTCTGGTGTCCCCTCCCTTCTCCCCACCACCAGCATCTGGACCCTGAATGGGTTCCCAGGGCAAGATATGGAAATGACTGGATCAGGTAACTCGAAGCACTCAGATTCTGAGCATAACGTTCTCATAATCTGGAATAATCTCAGAGGAAAAGACAAAAGGTTTAAAGTAAACTCTAAGGACCCCATGGTACTAGTGATGTTTCAATGAATAAATCTTATAGAGGCATGGTTTGTTTTAGTAAATCCAACCACAGGTAAGATGTATGGGAGTATGTTTTTCAGGTCTCACGCCCAGGCTTGGGGTGGGCGGAGGGGACGGTGGGTGGTGATGAGACAGACTGGACTGAGCAATGGGTCATAATTTTTACGTCCTTGTGACCTAGTTAAGCTCCAGGATAGATGCAGGAAATGCAACAAAGCCAAATTCCTGGTTTGCCCAAAGTCAACTAAGTGAATGTCAAAGTCAGCACCAGAACCCGGTGTTCACACTCCCAGCCCTGATCATTTTCAGACAAACATACAGTGAAAGCCTGGTAAGACGTGATTCACTTATGAGACAGATATTTTCAGCTCCAGTGTTATAAAGCTATTGTTGTCCAATATGGTAGCCATTGTCCGCATGTATTGGAGTGCTTGAATGTGGCTATTGCAAATTGAGATGCGCTGTAAGTGTGAAGTATATATTGGATTTTGAAAACTTGATCCAAAAAAATGTTAAGTATCCCATTAATAATTATTCATATTGATTACATGCTTGTAATGATAATATTTTAGATATTGGGTTAAGTAAAATATATTAAAATTATGTTAAAGACAGTTTCACCTGTTTCTTTTTGCTTCTTTTAACGTGGCTAATAGAAAACTTAGAATCACATATGTGACTCGCATTGTCTTTCTGTTGGAAAGACAGCACCGTTATAAAGTGATTACTCTTTACAGAGGTGTTCTTGGACTTGGTAGAGCTGGCAAGACCCCCTCTCCAGTCCATTCTCTCCTAATTTATTTAAATAGATTAGCATGTGGTGAGAATATTTTGGTCTCTGTCAGAGGTTTAATGCTAATGGTCATAGTAATAATAATAAAACAGCTACCATTTATTAAATCTTTTCTATGTGCCAGGCACTGTGCCAAGTGCTTTACATTTGCCTCCTTTACTTGTCACAGCAAACCTATTGTTACTAAATTTCATCATTCCCACTTTACCAGTGAAGGAATTGAGGTTCTGAGAGGATTAGCAACCAGCCAAGGTCACAAGCTGGTTAAGTGGCTGGACTGAGATTCCACCGCAGGCCGCTTGCTTTCAAAGCTCAGGCACTTGAGTGCCACGCAGTTCTGCTCTGCGAATGAACACTCCCAAGGAAAACACTGTCCTCCGAATTGCACAAATTCCCACTAGGTTTGAAGGCACTGGAGGGAAGGGTAGGGAAAACTTATGCACAGTGAGATAGATGACCAAATAAGACCTGATGAAATTGAAAAATAAAACTCTCTAGACAGACAGTTTGCAGGGAAAAGGGAGGGTTGTACGGAAGATGCAGCATTTCAGAAGGAGCTCTGCGGGGGAAGTTTTTTGCACACTTAGGAATAGCTAGGGAGAAAGAACCCAGGAGCAAAGACACAGCACAGACTCAAGAGCAGCTATTAAAACATGGCGCAGCCGAAAGAAAAGACCGAAGAGGTTGAGCACACCGTGTTTTAGACAAGTAGAGAGTAAGAAGGTAGAAACAGCTTGGATACCTTGCTTTCTTCTTTTTTTTAAATTGAAGTATAGCTGATTTACAATATTGTGTTGGTTTCAGGTGCACAGCAAAGTGATTTGGCTACACGTACGTGTGTATGTGTGTGTGTATTCTTTTTTTTGGATTCTTTTCCATTGTAGGTTATTACAAGATATTGACTATAGTTCCCTGTGCTATACAGTAAATCCTTGTAGTTTATATGTTTTATATATGGTAGTGTATATCTGTTAACCCTAAACTCTTAATTTATCCCTCCCCCACCTTTGCTTTCTTGACAAGCATCTCTTGGGTTGAAGAAAAGTCTTTGGGTGCGACTTTCAGAATCAAAGATAGCTTTGTATTAATGCAGTGTGTAAAATGCTCAAGTCTTTTCTCTAGAATCTGGCCAAATAAGCAATCACAACTACCACCACAAAATCAGCCCCTAAAACTTTCAGAGAACTACCCAATCTTCATGAACCAAAAGGAATAGGCTATCCAAATGTAACAAAGACGCCACAGGAGTGATCCCCTGGTGGCGCACGTTCTCTCATATTCCAGGATCTTTATCAGCAGAAACGAAATGCCTTCTCATCCACACCCCTGCCTCGGCCCCACCCCAAATCCACACTTGGGTCAAAATCCTCGTTTTCTTCAGTTCCATTATGGGAAGGTATGTCTCAGAGGCAGTAGATCCACAAAAGGATAATTGCTAACACTTATGAGGCAGACAGAGAAGGCTAGAAAAAGCAGCTTTCACCAGCATGAAGAAGAGAGGGAATAATTTTATTAGATAATCTATTGGGATCCGTCTTTAGATGTCTGTTAAGTTTTTCAAATGTAATTTTAAAGACAGAACCACTCCTCACATCCTTGGCAAGGTAGCCTTCCGCTGCTTACATTTTTTTTTTCACAAAATCCAATGTGACTCAGAACTACCGGTCCAGCTTTCAAATTCTTCCAGGAAACTGGAGCCACCAGGTGAGGCCTATTGTTATGGAACAGTTTGGCGATTAAAATGTAGTCCTAATCTAATTTCAGCCCAGGGTTTGTCTCCAGGTTAAAATGTGTGGGGTGAAATTAGGGAAAGGAGGCCTGCCAAAGGGTAAATTTACCCCTGGTTAACTACCCTTTGCACAAGTCTTTTACTACAAATTCAGTACCAGAGCCAGGACCGAGCAAATCCTGCCCCGGGGAATACAGTCAGTATATATATATATATATATATATATACATACATACATATAAATATA